>NC_091746.1:43588964-43678964 GCF_043380555.1 Nothobranchius furzeri | reverse complement strand
AGATTTCCCTAAACTCCAACACTTGGAAGATATCATGAAATGACTGCAGGAGAATCAGAAGGATTCAGGGAATAATTTATAGAGAAGAAATTCTTACAGTTAAATACTTAGTAAATTATCCTTTTGAAATTGTTTGTGAGTGATGGCAAATTTTAAAGAGATTTAAACAGTCTTGCTCACCCGAAATGCAGCTGTCTTTGGTTGCATATGCAGGGAGTCCTTCATCTCGGTTTTTATGAACCTGTAATAAAACAATCAACTTGTTTTTATTTACATGCTGTGTAAAAATCAACACAATGCAGAAAGGCTTCATTTTTTTAGATATTGTTTCCCTTGGTCTAATTAATCCCTTGAATGAATTAGATTGAGGGGCTATTTTAGTGCTTATATCTTGAAAAATACAAAAAAAAACTCTTAAAAAATATGTATAAAATTATATTAAAAAAAATATATATATATATTTACACATTTTTTAAATATCATTATCATCTAAATATTTATGTTGTTTTCACATGCTGAACCTTATTGCTTCAAATGAATAATAAAATGCAAAAAATAATGTGTCAGTGCTTATTATTCATTTTAAGTTAAAAGGTTGAAGTTTATTCCTGTTTATTGTTTTCTAAATATATTTTCTTATTAAATTGATGTACATGTATGAGAAATGCAATAGCACAACTTCATGATAAAGCAGCGTAAAAGTCATTATAACTGCTGCTCCTTCCTCTTGCTGGAGACCCAGTAATGTGGGAGTCAGAAGGTTAAAGATTAGAGCTGCCCTAACAGGTTGAGGCGACAGGGAGAGAACAAACACTCCGTGTCCATTAAACAATCCATGTCTGGGTCTATTAGTCGAGATCAGAGTAGGGTGACTGTTTCAATTTCTACAGGGAGAAACCAGGCTATCCATCTGGTTATGCAGATCACAGCGCTGCACCATTTAAATAATAATTAGCTAAAGTGGCCCGTGGGGATATTTACGTTTTTGTAAGCCGTGTCCTCCCGGTGAGGTGGGGTGGAGCTGGAGAGAGGCAAGCTGGAACGAGGAGACGCAGGTAGGCTGGGGGAGTCCTGCATGGGGTCAGAGGAGGATCCAGGGGAGGTGCTGGGATACATGGCGCTGCTCCCTCTGTCCTTCCCTCTTTCCTCCCCGGTGCTGCCGCTCATAGCAGGCAAGTACAGGCTGCTTTGAGTCTGTGGCGGCCTGCTTGTAAAACTCCCTTCCTCCTCTTCGTCTTCCTGCTTTGAGGACTCCACATCAACTTCCCCCTCTTCTTCACTATCTCCTCCCTCTGCCTCCCCATCACCTCCACTTTCACTGCCATAACTGCAGTTGCTGGTAGGCGACAGCCGGTGGTTTCTGTCCGACCCAGTGACCACAACTCCAAAGTCCTCATCTGTGGCCCCAACGACTCCTCCACTGTTGCTGTGGAGCTTGGCGATGCTTTCAGCATCTTTGACAACTGGGCGGAAGGCAGAGCCGTAGCTCGGCTTTCTGGTTTGAAGAGCTGGGTTGTCCAAAAGTTTGAGCCATCCTTCTGATGTCACTGGGCGAAGATCCGGAGTAGGCGTTGTGCAATCTGGGTCAAACATCCCAGATCTTGGTGTGGTGGCTCCATTGCTGGGGGGCATTGTTGAGCTGACACCGTTTCCACTTACAGCTCCAGCTTCACTGGGGTCCGAGAGATCCAGGAAGGCCTGCCTGAGAGAAGGGTTTTCTGTCAGGGAGGAGAGGGTGCTGGGCTGAGGCTGGAGATACGTAGGGACAGGAATCCCCCCGGCTACTCTCGGTGGCCAAAACATGCAAAAAGGAGGATAAAAAGCATCTTTTCGGCTGGGCCACAAAAGACCAGACAGCCCTGCACCTTTCTGCACAGCCGAAACATCGCTGTCCTCCTTTTTCTGCTGACAGAGGCCAAAGGTCGGGAAGGGATACGGGGCAGGGAAGAGAGATGTGGTGGGGAACTTCTGCAACATGTTGAAGCCTTTGCTTGGGACTGGGATGACGGGGTAACTGCGTGGCGTTTTGCAGGGAGAAAGACTGCCTCCCTCCAGATCGTCCTCGTCCTCAAAGCGCCCTCGTTTCTGAGCACCCAGGTCAGGGCCCATCATGTGAGGCACCACCGAACCAGAGAGGCTCTTCATAGAATTGATGGAGGAGCAGTGTGCTGAAGAGGGTAGCGCTCGTTTTCGACTGCCTCCGTTAAACATAGCTTTGACGTCCTCCCAAGCATATATCAGCTCATCAGGGGGGTGCTTGTCGCTCAGTTTCAGGTGTCGTCTCCAGGAGTTGAAGTTGGCAGCGTCGGGCTGGGTGTACTTGGCGTCTGGTGTGCGGTGGGAATGGAAGATAAACTTATTTGGGGAGAAGTACATGTTGCAGAAGGAGCACTTGATGCATTTGGCTCTTGAGCTGTTGTAGCGTGCTGGTATGAAGTTGCCACGGCAACCCCAAGCACACTCGTGTGTTACATCAAAGGCAAAGTTGTCGGGCAGCTTCGGCGGAGCGTTCTCTCCCAGGAAAGACTTGCACAGGCGCTCGGCTTCACGTTTAGTGATCATGCCGCAGCGGCGTGAGGAGATGGGCATGGCGCCGGCCCTGCGGAGGATCTCCAGCTGAACAGGAGTGCACTGGACACAGGTGATGCCCAGCGCCACGCGCCGATTATGGATCTCATTGTAGCTGTAGTTCTTGAGGAGTGTGTTGGAAATCTGTGCCAAACAAAGCCTCTCGTTGTTATCGATGACTAGGGATACAATGGGAACGCCGTACAGGATGACCTGACCGACCTGGTTGGGTTTGAGGGGTGAGGAGGAAGAGGAGGGAGAGGGTGATGATAAAGAAGAGGATGAGGAGTGAATGTGGGCTGGCCTGGGAGGGGAGAGAGGCTCTTGTTGATACGATCCTGTTGAGTTTGTCATTATTATGTCGTTGGAGCTTGAAAGGTGAGCCTTGTCCATTTTTGGAAGAAAGTTGTTACAGAACAACCTGTTTAAAAGAAAAGAATGAAATAAACCTAATGTTCATGTTCTTAATGTAAAAATCTAACAAACAGACATTCCTTTACTACCGTAACACATATTTCAATTCGTAAAAGGGACAATAGACGAAAAGAGGAAATTAAAGAAATGAATGTACAAATTATTATTTCATTCAGTTTTTTTTACTAAAAGTCTAAATTTAAAATAAATACACAAAACTTCAGCTGAAAATAACACACCGCTTATGTTTTTCTTCTGATTCTACTTTATCTTAAATGTTTTATATTTTAAAAGTGAATAATTACAGTTGTTGAGGATGAGAGATTATTAATAAATGCACAGTTCAATGCGATTTTTTCATTTTCAGTATGATTTAAGTGCAACTTTTAATATCAGAATTTAGCTTTGTTTTAATTCAACTTGAACATCACAGCTCTGTGTTTGTCCTGTCTTTGGTTTGATGATGAGAGAAATACACTTATTTAAAAATCACTGTTACAAAGGAAAAGAATATCACTTTGTACATTTATTTACCAAATTATTTTACAAGTTGGAATGATTTTATTAAAATAAAATATAATATAAGATTTTCTTTAAACATCAATGCAAATCATAAATTACTTAATGATAAGAATTGCAGAGTCAATGACTTTGTTAATATATTTTTTCAATCTAACCTCTGCAGAAAGCTTTCTTGTTTGCTCCACTCCTGAATTCTTTATTTACAGTTATTGGTTTTATGTATAAAGATGCAAAAATAAATAAATAAATAAAAAGAAAGAAAAAACACCATCCAATAAGTCTAACCTTGTCATAGCAGTAAAATCTGTAAACATCCGCAAGCTGGTTGACATAAAAATATCCTACAAAAAATGTATATTGATCTTTAATAAAGAGAACTGCTATTGTTTTTAATGGTTGGAGAAAATCAGTGAATAAAAACACAGAATTATTAGGAAAGTTTAAACCTTATTATTATAGTAATGCTGTGCTGAAATAAGCAGCTACCAAGCAGTAAAATATTAAAGAAGCTTGGCTTGCAGTGAGACAATTCAGCACTTAGGTTGTTATTTCTATTTATTATATATATATTCTTTATTAATAATTAACATTTATATTAGTTTATATTTGTTTAACACAGTGTTAAGGGTTACGAACTGATGAACTTTTCAGGTTGACTAGAAGATTTTATTATTATTATTATTATTATATTATCATTATTATTATTAATTATTATTATTATTATAACATGTGACTGATTCATGTCAAATGGTTGGCAAAGACAAAAATAAATTTTCTTTGTCCTTTTCTATTTTAACTTGAAAAATTTACTTTGCTCGTACCACGTTTCCGGTTGTTTTACATCATCAGACTGTTTCGTGTAACTTCGACTGAAAGTATTCTACAGAGCGCTCCTTACCTCTGAGTTTTGGAGGATATTTCCAAAACGCGTCAAGCTGAACTCTCCCCGCGTCACCACACAACCCGACTTCCGCGCAGCTTTAAGAAACTCATTGTTTCACGCTTAAATAAACTCGGTTAAATCCAGAAAACTCGCTGTTAGGGTGTCTATTCTCTAACTGAGAAGCGATCTCCGCTCGTGAGATGTGAGTAAACTGCGCCTCTCGCGCCAGTTTTATTCCCCATTCAGAAGCGCCACGCGCCGTCCTAATCCGACTCCTCTCTCTCTCTCTCTCTCTCTCTCTCTCTCTCTCTCTCTCTCCCTCTCTACTACTATCATCTGTCTCTCGACCATGCACCTGCCTTGAGCTTGATTGGTGTGTCGCGTGAGTTCATCCCACCAGCCAGGACACACACGCGAGCGTACTCACACTTTCGTCCATGCGCACTTTCACTTGGTCCCATTTGTGACCCTGGTCCGAGAAAACTGATGAAGTCTCTTAAACTGTCGCTCCAACGCTATAGTCAAATGACGAATGCGCATGCGCATAGACTCAACTTTAAATGGATTGCTAATTTATTGACGACACTTCATGCAATTTCACCCACCACGTGACCAATTTATTATTATTATTATTATGAAAATATGAAACAAATTTACCCCCCCCCCAAAAAAATCTATTAATTAAATTATGCAATCCATTCAGAGGAAGAGTCCGACATCCGACATGAGACTTTGAAACACGCACACACACACACACACACACACACACACACACACACACACACACACACACACACACACACACACACACACACACACACACACACACACACACACACACACACACACACACACACACACACACACACGGTTTGTATAGTTTAGCTGCTGAGGAAAGTGGGGACATAAAAGCTGAGACAGCAGACAGACACAGGGAGGCAGGCAGGTAGTCTGGGGATCCGAATCATGCTGTCAGAGCAGCTGATACCCATTCACCGCTGAGAAGGCTTTCCGAAACACGACTCTCAGCGCGTGCAGGTTGTTCCCAAGGGACGCACGGCAGCAGGAAGCACGCTGTAGCCTATGGGCTATCATCTGTTGTAATTGAAGGTAAGAGGAGCTCAAAACTAGCACAGTGTGCTATAAAAGGCTGTAGTCCAGAATATGGGTGGTGGTGGGCGGTGTTCTGGATTAGAACTTTTCCAAAGGTTCTGTTCCAGTGTGGAAGCCACAGCTGACTCACAAATAAAACAAAACGAATAATTATGACTTTTAAAGTTTATTTCATGCAGGGCATTCATCGCTTTTGTCCAAAGCCACTTACAAGTGCTTTGTATCAGCAATATATATATATATATATATATATATATATATATATATATATATATATATATATATATATATATATATATTAAATTGAATTGAATTGTATTATCAATATTAATAATAATATAATAATAATAATAATAATAATAATAATAATAATAATAATTATTATTATTTAAGTATTTTAGTCTGTTATTTGGGGGTAACTGCACACATGGGGAAATTCCAGAATGTCCTCGTTCATTTAGACAAAGTTGTTCTCAGGACACATTCTTCTGCATTCTGGTATACGGATATCACTGAAAAGAAAGCATTCAAACTTTTAAAACAAGCCGATCGTGCCTTGCAGCTGCACGAAAGATAAATAGTCACTTTCTTCACGTTTTGAAATGTTTTATCAGGAAACGTAATGCATTAAGTTGTAAACTTAATGCATTAAGTTTATTATTTAGTATAGTATTAAGTTTATAACGTAAATGTATCCATATACATTTACGCTTAGGAAAACTTTATTTCTTTAATTCGCACAATAAGTTTCCTGATTAAAGATTAAACCATTAATGACGCCATAAAACTAAAAGGATCAAATCAATTAAATGACTATTGATAAAGAAGGACCTTGGACAGAAGGAAAAACCAAATTTTTGCTCCAAATAACGCTTAAAAATTACAACATTTTCTTCTTTTTTATATTTTATCTACAAAAAATGACATTCAGCTCAAAAACAATCTCTACTATTGAGATTGACGTAATTTATTTCAAGCCTTTACAGCATTTTTTTTTGGGGGGGGGGGGGGGGGCATATTAAAACGGGATTTCTTTTAGTCTCAGTCTGTGCGTGCGTCGCAGAAGACAGCGCGAGCCCCATCTGCTTCTTTTCAAACCAATTTAGGCAGTCACCGCACGTGCCTTTGTCTCGTGGACGAACGCCACGGGAACACTCAAGTACGGGAACTGGAGGAGGCACTCACGGGCCTCTGGTGACGTCATGTTTAATATTGATATGGAAAATAAAACAGACACACAGGTTTAACATCTTAGACAGTTTCCTCTTTTTAATTATTTATGTAGTTGTCACCTCAGACTTAAATTATAATTATGAATTTCTTCTTACTGCGGAGCCGATTTTGGGGACATCAATATGAAACAAGTTTTGCGTCTCGGAGAAAGACCTTCCTAAAGCTGAGCATCATGCACGACTAAACCACACGAAGCAGGAAAATGGGCTTTATTGGAATACAATGTCACTATTAGTCCCGTTGGAATACATATCACTTTCTTCATAATGCATTAGCCGCTCACCCTACTGAGAAATTAATCATGCGTTAAAAAAAGAATTGCTTGCGTGACCTCAGAGGGTCAGAGAGAGAGAGAGAGAGGAGAGAGAGAGAGAGAGAGAGAGAGAGAGAGAGAGAGAGAGAGAGAGAGAGAGAGAGAGAGAGGGAGAGAGAGGGGGAGAGAGAGAGAGAGAGAGAGAGAGAGAGAGAGAGAGAGAGAGAGAGAGAGAGAGAGAGAGAGAGAAAGAGAGAGAGAGAGAGAGAGACCTAAAACATAAATTAAGAGGTAAGGCTAAGTGAGCCTGAGATATTTAGCATAGCATCTGTCAATAAATGACGTACGCCCCGGGCGCGTAATTACCATATTAAAATGTTTTAAATCATTTTGTGGAAAAAGCAGAAATCTATTTTCTTTTTGATATAACAATAAAAAATAAAATAAAATAAAAAACGTAATCAGAAACATTTAATCACAGCATCTTCAGACATAAACCCAGATTTTTGGTTGATTTCTTGCGTATTAAATTAGATTTAATGGTCAAACAACTTAGTCCAGATTTAAATGCACGTATGACGCAGCTTTAACGAAGAATCTCTGCGCATTATCATTAACACAGATATTATTTTATTTAGAAATAATCTAACATTTTAAAGATCCTGCGGATAAAGCTCTGTGGTTTGGAGGGATGCGCGCGCGCGCGTGTGCCAACCCCCACCTCCGTGCCAACAAAGGTGCGGGTCATTACTTTCTCCTGCTTCATGGAAGCATCACTACATTATCGCGCTAAAAAAATGCAGAAACATTATTGGTCTATTTACAGTATTAGTCCTGCCATGTCACAGCCTATTAAGCTGCGTTATTGTACTGTATGGTCCGTCGTGTTAAATCAGGGTGTCTGCTTTTCCTTTTCTCTTTTTAGGTCTCCTCTGTTTATTAGAGGTGCAATCTAATTAAGCTTTATGCGTCCTAATGTGGTTTTTATAGAGTCCATGCAGCAAGACGGTTTCAGCCCCGCGGATCCTGTCCTCTGGTCGCTGGATGGGATTTTCCTCGAGGCGCTCAGTTAGAGCAAGATTCAGATGTTCTAGGATCTGGAGCATTAAACGATTTTAGTATGTCTTGAAAAGACGGGTGATGGAAGCAGATTTAAAAAAAATGTAAGTTTTTTAAATTCTGGAGTGTTTTTCATCAGTCATAGAGTATTATTTTATAGTTAAGCTCAGATATGATAGGTTCCACTGTAGTAATTACTGTGGGGTTTCTCCTACATAAACTAAATAAACATCATTAACCACTTCAGCTATTTTACTGCATATATTGATGATAAACTTGCACTGACTAGCCTACCAACCCTTAAAATGCCACCAGATGGCTGTGTTTTTGTGACATAATAATAATAATAATAATAATAATAATAATAATAATAATAATAATAATAATAATAATAATAATAATAATAATGTTTCCTTTCATTTCAACATTCAAGTCAATGTCTACCTTAGTTTTTTTTTAAAGAATGACATTTGAAATGTTTTCTTTTATTTGGGCACATAAATTCATAAAAGTGTTTGTTGATAAAAGGACGGACAACCAAGTCCTTCAGCGGTACTTCTGAGTTAAAAAATAATCATGAAATACATATGTGGAGTAACCAGGTATAGGTTTTAACATTGCAAATCTGCAACGCCTGCCTCCAGAGGGTTAAAGTCCACATCAGAAGAAAACTCTTGCAGACATTTCTGCAAGATTGAGACCGATGCAGGTTAATTGTAGAGTGCAAACTGTAAGACCAACGAATAAAAGTACTCATTTTGGACACATTTTTTTAATTTAATTGACAAAACTGACTAAACTCCAGATGGTCTTTCTTCTTAAACAAACAGAGACAAACATGATCCCAGAGTAATAAAACAATAAACTGTCAGTCTTATGCATCCAAGAGATGTCTTTTATTATTTTGCTGTAAATCTTTTTGATCTTCATCTATACCAGTTTTTACTGTGGTCTGTGTTGATGGTAGTTTACCTCAGTTTTCTCACCTAGTTCACTATGAAAGCAGATGGATGTTGTCATAATTCACACACATTCAAACACATATGAACAGTTGTTGCGATCCAGGCTGTCTAGGGGGGGCCCGGGGTAACAAGGAGAACACATACTCAGGTGTTTAAAAGTTAACTTAAACAAATTTATTTACACCAAGGAAAATAAATAAACACAACTGGACTAATCGGCGGCAACTAAATAGTAAAACTAAATACTCTATTAGCCAATATAACTACAAATCAGGGAACCCTCTGCACACACAAGAACATTAATGTTAAAATCAGGGAAACCTCTGCACATAAAAAAATGGCTAAAAGAGATTAAAACAAAAGCACGCCGAGGAGCCAACAGGACAGAGACCACATGTCCAGCCTGTTGCTCCCTGATGATGAGGGCTGGGTGGCTTTTATGCAGTGAGTCCTCATTCAACTGATGACCAGCTTGGACTTCAGTGTAGAGCCGGACAGGTGTGCGAGAAGCCAGGTGCTGCAAAACAAGCTCCTCACACACACACGAGGGATAAATACAGAGGAGTGAGAAATGAAATAAAAACATAAATGGCACCAGCAATAACAACAGGGCACACACGCAAAGCTGGAGATAGGATTTTATTTACCAAACGATCCGGGTCTATAATTAAGGGCTTGCTTGACTTTTAATGATCCCTGCACACAAGCAAACTTGTGGAAGTTATTTTAAGTGGAATGAGTAATGAGACGTTAACAGTGAACACTGAGCTGAAGCCAATTAGCTCTGCAGTGCAGACAGACAGCTGGGCGCTACGGTGTGCTTTGAAAGCAGGCAGAGAGGCTGCAAGGTCACATGGAGCAGGGGATGGTGTGTGTGCATGTGTGTTGGTGCATGTATGCATGTGTGTGAACGTGCATGCAGGCATGTTGTGAAACTTTTCAGATCCTCTGTTTTAGAAATTAGAAACAAAATGTGCAAAATTCCACCTCTTAATTACTTGAGAATAACAAAAAACATATTTATGCTGAAAATCCACTCAAGCTAATGTTTGGCCTTTTTGTGGTTAAATGCATCATCGCTGTATTATTATGAAAGCACTTATTTGTTCTCTAAGGAAAAGCCCAAGATAACCCAGAGAATCTACAAACCTAAGGAAAATTTCAGCAGTCATATACATTACAATCTAAGGTTAATGAGCTTAACATGTAAAACGTCAGTTCCAGCTCATTAAACCTTTTAGATATTAAACATAGCTCAGATTGAGGCTTTAAAACGTCTGTGGTGCAGCTGTTTTTGAAGCAGCAGGAAGTGAGAGCAAATGGGAAATCCAAACCATTGGAGTGGGTTTGTTTTGTGTTTTTATTAAAACTAATTCATCATAACATTAAAACACAATTTAGACATGTGCTATTTGGGTTTTAGATTGGTCAAATTTGAAAATTTATTGGAAGTGGCAATGTTAAAATGGGCAACAGCGGAGTTAATCTCTTCCAACCTCACACGAATGATCTTATAATGTAGCCAAATCATCTGTTTTTTTAATGTAATTGGGACAAATATCCATACTTTCATGAAATGACCACAAAACCCATCATGTGTCATCTGATTATATTTAACATTTTACAATAAGCGTTCAGCTTTGATGAGGTTTGTAAGAGAAATGGAGAAATGAGAGCGAGTCTTCTTGTCTAAGTCCAGGAGAGTCATTCAGCTCTCTGCAGGGCGTCAAAGCGACACGGCTCTGCTGGGAGAAGATAACTAACAGAGATGATCTCTTTTCTTTATTGGGGAATATTCAGCGCTAATGTAACTTAAATAGGCTATTGTGGGGCAGACTGCATGGTTTTTTATGGGACATAAAATCATGGAAACTCACCAAAAAGGAAGATTGGCACTTAGGCTTGCACGAGGCATTAAGATGGATTCTGAATGAATTACCACACAAATGTTGCCCCATAAGAGCCTGCGTGCCAGGCATTTTTGGCATGAGACTGTGTGTGTGTGTGTGTGTGTGTTTTCAGGAGAAGCAGATTAAAATAAAAGTAGATGAGTCATTTGATGTAATTTTAACAAAAGCATCCATTCACAACCGTTTCTGTGATAATCGCATATTTAAGAACAATGTTAAGGCTTTTGTTCATGTAATGTACCTGAAACTTAACTTCTTTAAACTCAAACCATTAAGTGTGTTTTACAAAAATGTATATTTCTTAGTAGGATAATGAGGAATAATATCAGGTCGGAGAATCACAAAGACATTCTGTCCAGTTGGGTGCAATAAAGGGAAGATTTTCAGCAGAAACATCCAAAACTTCTCTAACACTTAGAATTCACCATTTATTGTCAGTCACGTAATATTCATGTTGTTACACTACTGTAATCAAACTGGCCACTACTTCTAGTTTATCTCATTCACCCCCCAAAAAAACTACCTAGTTCTGAAATTCTACAACAGACTTTCTGTAGTTTCTTTGTAGGATTAGACTGGCTAAACTACAAATCATCAGCCTGGCAAGCCATCCTATATATGTAGGTATCTAGTCTGTCCACAACCCATAGCCAGAGCTCAGTCGTGGGTCAGAACCTACAGTTGTCTTTCAAATTGTCTCTGAACACTTGGACATTGCTACCAATCAGAGCAACGATCAATAAGACATATTCATCGCTACAATGGGGCAGTCCTCCATACACTGTTTATGTCGATGAAGAATAATAAGAAGAAGCAAATACTACGTCCTTTAAAAAAAAAGACTTAAAGTTAAGTAAGTAAGTAAATTTTATTTATAAAGCACTCATCATAAACATAGAATCACAAAGTGTTTCACATAGATCAAAACAAAATAAAACAATGTCATGACTGTGGGGAGTTTCCTGACCCAAGACATGCAGAACCACACTAGGAGACATAGGTAAGAAGAAAAATAAATGTTTATTTAGAAGGCAACTAAGGACATGGAGGTGAGGCTGAGCACAGCTCCGGGGCTGGGTCTGCAGGGACAAACACTGGTCAGAGGTTGGGCAGAGAGGAACAGAACTTGGAGGACTCCGTTTCTGTGGTTCTTACTGTGGGAGTGAAATCCAGGAGCTTGGGAGGGCAGACAGGAACGGGGGGTGAGCAGCGTCTGTGGTAATCTGAAAATCTAAGGGAGGTGAGCGGTGGGAGAGCGGGTCGGTCCAGGTGCGGAGGGAGATCAGGCTCGAAGGAGAAATCCAGGTTATTGCAGAATTGGTCTGAGGCGAGAGTTCCTGATGAGGACAAGGCGGAGTACATTCAAACATCAATGATTATTAGTGAGCACAGGACAAGGACTAAAGCTATAGTTATCTCTAAGATGGCAAGAGCTACCCAAAGTGAGTAATCATCCGACGAAGTGAAGTGATCTCTCAGCTCCTTATAAACGCTGGACCGGTTGATTAGGAATAGCCTGCAGCTGGCCGCTCTCCGGAACCGCCCACCTGCAGAGACTTGAGGTAAACTGAACAGAATGGTGCTAAATAACCCCAGATCATGACACGTAAAGTCATAAAATCATAATAATCTTAAAACAGAAATAGATTAACATCAGGAAAATAAGTAATAACATTCTAAAATTTCATGAAGCAAATGAAAAATGATACAGATTTTTGTTAAGAAAATGTATGTAAAAACAGCTTTAAATAAAAAGGGTCTTTAGCTGTTTCTAAAACGTGTCCAGACTGTCAATACCATGTAAGGATAAAGTAAGACCATTCCAAAGTTGGGGTGCAACAGTCTGAAAAGAGCGATCACTTCGACTTTTATATCTAGTCTTTGGAACTTCTAGACGGTTCTGGTGGGTGGACCTGAGGGCTTGGGTTGGAGGAGCTTGACCATGTAGAGCAGGGGTGTCAAACTCAAACTCACACGGGGCCGAAATGAAACTCTGGGACGGAGTCGAGGGCCAAACTTAATATTTTTTTGAAAAAGTGACGGCAAATTTGCACATTTTCTTTATCAACATATATGCAATTTTGAACCTTTAAATTTGGAAACAAACTTATTTCTGCATTAACACTGAATGTGGAATAACCAAATTACACACGAGCAAGTCAGTTTTAAATAAAAGGCATCAGTGGTATTCATTACTTGTGGTATAATCAGCATTTTTAAAATCTATTCAGGATTTATGTTTTCTTGTTTATTCATATTTCTTATTTTATATTCCTTTTTTTCTCCTGTAATAAGTGTCATCGCTGCTGTGACATCTAGCTTTCCCCACTGAGGAACAATAAAGGGATTTTCTATTCTATTCATCTATCTGCAGCCTTTCCACTTCCTTTTTTACTGTAGGTTAAATCTTTTCTCACGGGCCAACAACAAAATAAAAATATAATTTTATCTTAAATGAAAATGCAACATCTTACCTGTTAACTTTCATGTTTTGGAGCAGAAAAAGAGCATAAAACCAACATATTTAAAGCTCAGTTTGCTCCACTGGTTTACTGTGATGCTCACCTGTTCCAGCCAGATACCTGCATCATGGGGTTGATCTGAGCTGAGGAGGAGACTCCTGTTGTTTTGTTCATCTTCATCATAATAATGACAACATTAGATGACAACAGGTGCTCACATAGGTTTGTGCTGATGAACATGTCTGAGCAGCTTGACCACGTTGTTGTGTGTCGGGGAGGAAACACAACAACAGCAGCCACAGAGCCGTGCTGGTTTGAGCGTGTCGCTGTTCGCTGGAGTTATATCAGCTCTGTCTGGACGTTAGTTGGAAAACTTTCTCTTTAAGTCGTGAACACATTACTGAGCGGCTAGAATCTCCGTTTCTGGGCTTCAACGTCAGAAAATAACTGAGTGAACTCGGCGCTGAGTGAGAGGAGTGTAGTTTGTCCGAGACAGCGGAGCTGCAGACACCTGCAGCAGACGCTGGAAAAAACACAAAGGAGGGGGCGCGTCGGCTCCGCGCTGACACCGCAAAGCATCATGGGACTTGAAGTCTTTGCGTTAAAATTGGCCAGCGGGCCAGTTTTAACATATTTTTGATATATATATATATATATATATATATATATATATATATATATGGCATCTGGCCCGCGGGCCTTGAGTCTGACATATGTGATGTAGAGCATTGAAAGTTATAGTCAGGATTCTAAAATGAAGTCTAAAGTTGACTGGTAACCAGTGCAGAGACATTAGAATAGGAGTGATGTGTGTGTGCTCTTCTGTTTGCTCCAGTTAGGAGCTTTGCTGCAGGGTTCTGGACCAACTGATGGTGGTCAAGGGCTTTTTTTGTTAAAACATGTGAAAAGTGTGTTACAGTAATCTAGATGGGAGGAGATAAAGGCATGGGTGACCATTTCAAGTTCATGTTTTGACACCAACCTTCACAGTTTGGAAACCAATGTTTTTGAGTGGCCTTCAAGAGACATTGATTGGTCAAAAACAACACCCAAATTCCTCAAGTTTGTCTTGTTGGCAGAAGATAAATGGCCAAGTTTTTGACTAATCAGGGAAACCATGCTCTCAGGGGCAATGATGAGACGTTCAGTCTTTTCAGAGTTTAACTGAAAGAAGTTTTCTTCTTGCCAGCTGGTGATAGCTGATTGACACTCTAGTAATTCAGACAGTTTACAGAACTCTGAATCCTTAAAGGAGCAGTGCAGCTGAATATCATCTGCATATAGGTGATAAGGGACATTATGAAAATAATCAATTATCTGTCCAAGAGTGTGTATGTACAGTGGAAACAAGAGTGGACCCCAAAACAGAGCCTTTGGGTACGCCACAGAACGTTTATACGTTTAACATGTATGTAAATGTCACATATTAACTCTAATGTTACAAACACTAATGATTTATTTTATCCCGCTATGTTACAGTGCTAAATGAAAGCGCTCTTCTTCTACAATGGACGAGTTTCTTACAAGGCCAACCAAGTGCAATCTGACATGATTTGGTTTATACAGACACTGTAACTTCTGTTAGATCTAAACCAGTCTAGAACAGTTCCAGAGATTCCCACCTAGTCACAACAGTGTAAAAAGCTGCAGAAAGATCTACCAATACTACACTGTGAATTCCCCATTGTCTGATCAGAAGGGTCTGCACGTGTTTCAAAGAAAAGCCCAAGTCTAAACTGTCCAAAGTTGCCTAGTCCGTTTTAAACAAGCGCCATTCCTGAGCCAACACAATCATTGTAGTTTTAAATGCCGCAGCTTTGAGGCTAACAAGTTTCTACAAACATAGAGTGTTGTGATTGGCTGGACCTAAAACATTCAGACCAATAGTAGAACTGCTGAGGCTACAGTGGAGCATGACTAGACCGAACTGCAGAACAAAAACTTTTTGCCATGGCTACGGTTTGTCTAGATTTGTAGGCTAACAAATCAGGGGGTGTTTCTCAATGTCAAGTTGCCTGGCCTCACAAGGCAATGTCTTGTGAGGCCAGGCGTCTTGTTTATGAGGCTACTGTCCTTCCTTGGTCAAAGAAAATGGTTAAATGGAACAGACATATACATCACATGACACATGTGAGGTAGGGCTGCCACGACTAGTCGATGCGTCACGACGACATCGACAAAAAAATAGTCAATGAGTAATTTAATAGTCGACACGTCATTTATTGTATGAGCATTTTTTTAAATCTCATCTGCTGTAGCACGTTCAGCACATTCGGCACTTTCGGCACGTTTGCCTCCCGCCCCTCCGATTATGTGTCAAGACATATGCGCTGTAGTGCCACTCCAGTTCAGCGTTCATGCAGAATCACCGGAGAAACAACACATCATGGCAAATCGACAACGGAGCTTAAAGGTTTGGGAGCAGAGAGCAAACTCTGTAAGTTGAAACTCTCGTTTCACGGGAGCACATCGGTGATGCACGAGCATCTTAAAAGGCACATTACGGCAGAGAATGAAGAGTCACCTCTGTAAGTGTACCTTTTAGCTGCTAGCATCATTTGTGTAGCAACAACAGTAGTGATGATGATTATACGTTTAACATGTATGTAAATGTCACATATTAACTCTAATGTTACAAACACTAATGATTTATTTTATCCTGCTATGTTACAGTGCTAAATGAAAGCGCTCTTCTTCTACATTGGACGAGTTTCTTTCAAGGTCAACCAAGTGCAAACCGCAACAAGCCAATGCCCTGACAGAGGCCATTTTGAACATGCTGGTAACGGACATGAGACCCCTTTCCATGGTTGGGGATCAAGGTTTTAAAGATAAGATCCAGATGTTCAACCAAGTATACTATGAGAACTATCTACCAGGCCGATCACATTTCACCACATTGATCGAAAGGAAATATGAGACAACCTTTGAAAAGGTGTTCATCTGTGTGCGTGTGTGCGTGCATATGTGTGTGTGCGTGCATGTGTGCATGCGTGCGTCTATCTGGATACAAATAAAAAACTTTAATTTTATGCATTTTATGATAAAAAAGTTTGCTGACTGAGAAATTAGGAACCTAATATAAGTCTAAGCATAATATATATTTTTCTTTGTGTTGAATCTAAACCTGCTTTATGAATTAACAATATATCGGCAAATTAACAAACTTTAATATATTTTATCTTTAAGGTCCCTGCCACTTCAACGCCATCTGAGTGGATCTTCTTTGCAGCTGGGAACCTCTGCTCTCAAAGGAGAGCAAGCCTTTCTCCTGAACATGTGGAAATCATCGACATATACATATATGGACAATGGGTTTCCATAGATTCCAATAACACATTTTTGACCGTGTCACAGGTTCCGTCAAGCCCAGACAATTCCACAAAAGGGAAGAGAGGTGGAGCTGAGGGTGGGGCTGTAAGGCTGGGATCAACTGACGACACCCGGTCGAACTAGCTACAAGCTAACCTGAAGCTAACCCAAAGCTAACGCGGAGGTGGGAGCTAAGCTAACGGAGGTAGCAACCCAGCTACAACCGGAGTTAACTGTGCACAACACCAGAGCTTCTGAGTCAGAGATACGCCGGGCTGACCGCTGGGTAAAACCGGGTGGAGTTCTCCCGAGAGCTCCACAAGCCGGCAGCCGCACAGCAGACAAGCGTCACTGCGATCTGAGATGCGCAGAGCTGCCGCTGGGGAGAACCGGGTGGAAAGGTTTCCATCCCAGAGCTCCACAAGCCGGCAGCCAGCGCAGCAGACAGGAGCCGCGATCAGACAGAGATGCGCCGAGCTGCGGAGAGGGGAGAACAGGGTGGAAAACATCGGTTTCCATCCAGAGCTCCACAAGCCGGTAGCCCGCGCAGCAGACAGGGGCCGCAGCGATCAGAGATGCGCCGAGCTGCGGGGAGGGGAGAACCGGGTGGAAAACAGAGGTCTCCCGAGAGCTCCACAAGCCGATAGTCAGAACCCAGCTCCACCAACATGTTATATTTCAACCCATTTTTTAAAGTGCAGCATTATGTTAAATGCACTGAGTTTTACCCTATTACATTTAAATTTCATGGTTAAATAGTACATGTTAAAATCTAAGCTCAGCTAGTGCAAGAGCGGCAGTGACCTAAAATACATAAATATAATTTTGCTTACCGAAAAAAATGAAGTGGAGATTCCTTGGACTCGCCGAGGGCGGGGCTCAGGGCGGCCTTTCCCCGGAGCTAGCTCTGCGGTCACGTGGGTCTGATGCTCATTAATTATACAGAATTTTAGGCTTTTAATACACTTAAACAGAAGAGTGAGAAAAAAATTCACCCCCCTCAGAGTTGTCATGAGTGTAAACTAGATCATTTAAACAAAAAACATGTTCTGGTACCAGGCTGTAAACATGTTTATTTCTGCTGTGAAATTGGTATTTTTAACATGGGAGTCAATGAGGATTTGCTCGCTTCTCACACCAGCCCCCCAGCGGATGAGGGTGGAACTGCAATTTATTTCACTTCCACATAGGACTCAGTTTCTGTCCCGCATTGTGGGGGCTTGGTTGAAATGCTAACTTTCCTGATTGTAAACCGGGACCTTGTGTGATTATTTAGCTGGATACATTTCATGTGAGCTCAAGTCATTTTTGTATTTTAGTTTTTAGTTGAATACATCTGATCTGTTTTACATTGCGGCATTTGTATTAACATGTTGCAACAAAATTCAATAAAAGCAGTTTGATAAGCTATTATCTTGTCTTTATCATTTGATGGCACATAACTGATCACACATAGAACTAGAAGCTAATGATGAGTATATTAGAGCATCCTGGTGCAATGAGCTATACTTTTATGAATGACACGATTAGTCGCGACTTAACGTCACCAAACTGGTAACTAGTCGACTAATAAAATAGTCGTTTGTGGCAGCCCTAATGTGAGGTAACGTTATATTTTATAAGTTAGATCTTCTGGGCTCAGAAGCAGCTGCTTGACTTTCTGAGTCCACCATTTTCCACAGTGCCAGCCTTGCTGTGCCGAGTGGACTGTTTACCATATTTGGCAACACGCAATGATGTCCTTTATTGCTGGTAGATGTAAACATAAACCCAGTGTTATGCTTGTAAAAATAAGTATTTGACTATTCAATTAAAATAAAGCTTTTAAAGGAAATAGTGTACCTTTACTCCGAACACCTCTAAATGTCCCGTGGAGATTTATAATTTATTTAAATGTAGCTTTTTATTAAATTATTCCATATACAACCTTTATTCTTTAATCTAACAATGGTAGATTTAGAAACAGACACTGGAGGTGTTTGGATGCCAAAACTGCTCTTTAAATTGAATTAGTTATTTTGCACAAATAACGTTTAACTTTTGAAGCTGCAAAAGCAAATCTAAAGAACAAGCTAGCTTTTTAAACACAAATACAGTCACGGAACATTCACCTCCTAGGCCAGGTTTGCTAGAACCGGAACCTGCATTGCCCGAGGGTACGAGAGAATGCTGAACACCAGTCACCATTTTCTAGGTCTAAACGTCTTTTGTTGTCCGTGATGTTTTTTTTTTATTTTTTTGGACTCTGGTAGTTAAAGTGGTTGCTGCGGGCTGATTCTCCTCTGATATTATTGAACAGAGAACCTCACACACCAGCGGTGTTCTGTTGCTAAATATGTGAGTGCGTTATGAGTGGAGGACCTAGGGAAGAGCAGAAGTGCGCTGGATCGGCTAGACGGACAACCGGTTAATCCAATCGTTGGTTTCAAACCGAGCCGTGTTATTTGTTTTTAGACAAATGTGAAAGAACCCCTTTATTACATTTTTTAACCTTCACAAAATATTTATAGTTAGAGTATACTATCTTAGAATGTTGTTAAGAGGCATGAAAACATGTTTTAAAGGTGTTGCACTCGTTTAAATAAAATATTTTCAGTGGCCTCTAGTAGGAATGAAAACCATGTAAGCCATACTCTGAGGAAAAAGTTCTGGCGCACCATTTTCAGAAACTAGAAGTGAGCCACATTGGAGGAGAGGGTCAGACGACAGGTTTTAGAGTCTTGTGTCCTGATATTTGGGCATCTTGCTTCAGATTGGCTAACAGCAACGCATTTCTATCACTGACTCTGTTTGCACTGCAACGTTGGTGTTTTAGCTCCACAAATAACACTCTGCTGTCTGGTGACGTAGCTAATGCTAAAGGTTAGCTTTTATTAACTTTTATTATTTATTACCAAGACGTTCTCTGCTGTTTTCTGGATGCTAACCCAACAGTAGCCTTCTCTGTGACGAGTCAAGATGGGTGAGTCCATGAATGTTGAGTGACCGTGTAACGTAGATCTGTTAGGCTTTTCTAATTCTAGAAATTCTCCGTCTATTTTCTATCAGAAGCTAATGTAGAGGATAGATGTAGGAGACTGTTTTCATGTTCAGTCTGCATGAAAATAGATTATAATCAGAAATAATAATTAAAAATAGCTTTTTAAGAGTTACACACCTTTAAGCTAGCTTGTTTTCCAGAGTTGCATGTAGCTTTACCTATGCATGATAGGAGATTGTGAGTTTAGCTATCTAAAATGATGTTTGTTTGTTTTTTAAGGAGGAGGGACCCCACATTTTGGTTTCAGTTTACATAAATAAATTGGAAATTAGGAATCAGACTATACTGGTGTATCGGCTACTGGTAAGATGTATTGAATTTCCCTAAAAATATACCCTCTTTGGGCGTACCTCTTAAACCTGCTAACTCCACTACTCAACCTTGGACAAGCACTTGTTTTTTGATAGCTATACACACTTTTTTCTTTTCTTTTTTTTATATAAAGAAGGTACATTTGTGATTTGATTTGATTTTGATTCCAATGTGTAATCTTTTTGTATCTGCTCTGTTTTAGCTATGAAGCTCTTTGTGCATTACACCGTAGACATGATGCATTTGCATGTTTCATCTTGTCTGTCCATCTGCCTGAGTAAACAAGAGCTATGTTAATGTGGACGTTAAGGGCTCTATTAGTGCTACTGACAGGAAGCGGAACAACCCAGGCTTTTTCTATTTGTCTATTATTAATGAGGACCTGAGGTTAAACTACCGCTTAATCACCAGGCATTATAGAGAGTGATGCAAAAATACAGGGATTGAGGGAGTCAATAAAAAGGACAGAGAGAAAAAGTCGATATATTATCTCAGGATTTGGAGAAAGAGCAGCGAGTAGAAGAAAGGTGCTGCTAATCCTGTCATTTATCAGTGTAATTAACAAGAGTCCAATGAGATAAAAACGTAAGTCAAAACATCATTCTTGTGGTCAATAAAATTGTCCAACTCACTCAGAAGATGTGGAGGACCTGTCGTCTTGTTTTTACTCCCAGACTGACTTACTGTTGACATTTTATTTTGCACCTGTAATTCATCTTGCATTAAATATTGAGTATTTAGGAAAATCTAAAAATAAACATTCAAGTAAAAACAATGCAACAACTTTCACTATAGCCAATCTGTTGTCTTTCTTTAAGTGTGACATGATAGATTTAATGTCAGTTTTGGCTAAACATCCTTCTGGATTGACTGTCAGGACAACATCGCTCCCAGCACATGTTTGTGTGCCTCCTTTCACAATATAGTACATAAGCACAGCGGCACCACCTCAAAAAGGCTTTTATTGTGTAATCCTGTCACGAAGCGTGTAGTTAATCCCCTTAAACAAACACAACAGTGGAGATCATGTGTACAAGCCCTCATAAATAGACCTCATATATCCACGTCAGATTGAATTGAACATATCTGATCTATTTATTGTTTTTAGTCATTGTAAGACAACAGCACTGAGATAAATGTTCAAACATCATTAAAAACATCTTTGTTTTAAGCCACATGTCATTTTGCAAAAATTTAATACAAACAAAAAGAAAAAAAGAATAATAAAACAAAGAAAAACACAAAAACTAAAAGAAATGTTATGTTTTTGGTCAAAATGTTGTCAACTAATGACCTTCTGCACATTTCATTTAAAAGAGACCAATAACAACATAAAAGAAGATTGTATATGTTGTGTTTGGCACGTCCAAGAGCAGCCAGCTCAAAACAAGCAGCATGAATCCCTCTGCAATTAATGCTCAAATCCAATAAAACACTCTGATTTTCTAATCATTTAAATTTTAATTATTTGATGTCTGTGTTAAATGTAGTTCTGCTTAAGGGGCTGCCATTATAGATAGAGACTGGCATTTAAAGAGGGGCCACCGGGCAAAACATTGGTAAACAATGGAATTAAATGGTAATAATTGTTGTTCCAGAAAATAATTATTGTTCAACTGCCTATCAGCCCTGGTGTTTAAATAACAACAATATTAGCTGTCTTTCATGAGAGATATGTGTGTGCATGTGTGTGTATGTTTGCATGCATGTGTGTGTGATGGCTTGTGTGTCACATATGCAGACCAAATATAGGAAAGAAACACACACACACACACACACACACACACACACACACACACACACACACACACACACACACACACACACACACACACACACACACATGCAGGCTGGAAGAACAAAAAAAATCTCATCAAACTTTTTGTTCTTCTTTTTATTATTATTATTATTATTATTATTATTATTATTATTATTATTATTATTATTATTATTAGGGTTTGGACACTTGTAAACACTTGTATTAACAAATTATTTCCTTTCGTTCCAGTTATACATGAGAGATGATAATATTTTTCTATCCGGTGACCACCACCTTAAAAGTCAACATCAAAACAGCTCCTCTAACTGTTGTTATTCTGACTCATCTCTCACCGTATTATGGTGGCATAAATACCTTACTTTACTTGTTCACCAGGGTGCAAACAGTGGGATTAACAGAGGAGAAAGTGCACGTGTGTGTGTGTGTGTGTGTGTGTGTGTGTGTGTGTGTGTGTGTGTGTGTGTGTGTGTGTGTGTGTGTGTGTGTGTGTGTGTGTGTGTGTGTGTGTGTGTGTGTGTCAGTGATCATGCAGCTCTAACAGATACATGAGCCTTTGCTGTTTTTGATGATGACAACAAAAACATGACACAAACACACGGCACCCTTGTAATACACACATGATCACCACATTCATCGTGATGTTTTCATGTCTTTTTGGAGGGATTATTTCCTCTTGACATTAATACAGTTTTATGTATTATTTTTCATCCCACTGACAGATGCTTTGCAAGAATGAAAGTATAAAAACACCCCTTTTCAGCCAAGGGTAACACATTTAGAGAAATCCATAAAAATTATTTATTTTGTAATATGTTTATGTATGTTTTTAGAGAATTTGTTGGTTTATCATTTCAATTAATTATTATGAATTCGTAAAAGACGCACTAACGCACCAAATCATAAAGGGGGAAGGGTTTATTTCACAATAAACTAAATTTCATACTCACACAAGTAAATATGTGCTCAAGTGTTGTATGAAAACTCCTAATTAGGACAAAAAATTCTCACAATAACTCTTATGTGAGCTGTGCAAACTGAGAAATTCAGATAAATCTGAGTTAAGAATAACAATTTGTAATATCAGTGATATTTTGTCTTAAAAACAATAATCAGACATTGATTAACAATTTCATCAATCATTTTTTAACTTAAAGATTTATGTTTAATTACGACAGGGTTGTTAAAATTTGACCTTACACTATTAAATGTATCTTAATATTGTTTTTTTAACAACATTTCATTATAACCATTATTGTCCCCAATGAAACAAAATGCAAAAAATACATTTTGTATTAGCATTTTTTCTTGATGTGAAGGTTACAGAAGGAACAATTGCACAGTTTATTAGCAGCATTGAACTGAGCCCCTAAAGGGATAAAAGAAAAAAAAAAAAGAAGATGGTTTGTCCATAGGACCAGATACACTGTATTAAACTGTAGGCCAGAATAACTTAAAAACGAAAGTTCAACAGTTGCCTTAAAAACTTGAGTCATGTCAACTTAAATGAACACTTTCTTTCAACTCTATATGTCAAGTTGTATAAATATCACAAATAATAACTATGCTTTGTTTGAATATTATATTGCTGAGTCGCAAATATTATTAGATTACAAAGTGGAAAAATCATTTTGTTTTGTAAAACATACACACAATTCTACATTATGTTAACTTATAAATTTGAGTTAGACATGTATGGTTTTCCATTCAAATTAAAAGTTTTTGTTAACTGAACAAATTAGTGAATTGTCTGAACTTGTGTTATCTAAGCAGCAGCAAAACGGTGAAGCAGGAAGCTAACAACATTGAAAAATGCTGGCTGACTCACGCCTCATACAAAACACAAGGATCTGAGTCTTGAGCATTTAGCGAGAACTATAACTTTATTTAGTGCAGTGGAGTGAAACAGCACAACATTCTTATTCTTACGACTGCCCTCCGGTGCCAACATGACAACAACAAATAACTCCACCTTTGGAACACTAAACAAAGCAAAAACTAAGAACAACACAACCGCCCACAATAAAAATGCCTAAACCCCTCAAATTAGAACAAAATAACTAAGAACATGACTACCCACAATGCACCTCACCCAATGCAGCTTTCACAGTGGGAGGGGTCATTTTTTAATCTATAAATTGCAGTTTTAATTTGACTGAACGCACCAGAATGAGTAAAATATAATAATTTGTTGAAATAACAAGCAAATTTAAGTTTTCAATATCAAAACACACAAAATTGAGTTTAACAATTAAAACTTAACAGGGAGACTTAGGTGAAATAGGAAAAATAAATTGAAACAACTTTTTGAGGCTGTCTTATTTTACTGTGTAGCATCTCGTGTACTTGATATATATAGTTATTATTGTTATGGACATCATTTGAACAACATTTTGATATATATTTCCAGAGGTTGAAGGTAAAACTACATATTGTCACTTCAAGCACCTTTATAGTAATTTGTTTTAGTTATGTTTAGACATTTAATGTGTTATAGGAACTTACTAAGTCTGCTCAGCAACATAGGTATTCACTTAATATTATTTTATCATTTTTCTTTGAAAAAATTTTTAGAATGCTGTTTGATCAGCTGATTTAAATAGAAATTAGTATTAGATGATACATTTTTTTTGTATTTTCTAGTCTCACTATTTCTGTAGATTTTTGATCTTGCACACTTTTGTTTTTAGGCCTAAGTCTGCATTAGTGGCTTATGAATTTGCTTTAAATATTAGCTCCTCCCACAGTGGAGAACTAGCCCAATGAGAAAAGTATATTCCTTGTTAAGTGCGCCTGTTTAGAATCAAGTTGCCTAACTTTTCAGATGAAGCTCTGACGAAGACACATAAGGTGTCAAAACGTTAGTTTTGTTATTTGCACCATTAAAATATTTATACTCATTTGGATGCTCTAGTTCTCCTGCTTCTTAAAAAAATAGCTGTTCCTGACTATGATTAAACATTTCTGTCACCCAGTTACCATTTTATTTAAAAAATAAACATTTTATAAATTTACACCCAGAAAGCAAAGTTATTATTTGGGATTTAACCATTAAGATAGAAAACAAAATGAAAAAAAAAAACATACTCCCTTTTAAAACCAGTTTTCATTTGTAATCATGGATTTAACTTATACTTCAGTGCATCAGTGTGCTTACTGTATTTTTTAAAAATGAAAATCCCAGGATTTACATTAGGTCTACAGCCTAAGGAGCTGGCACAGATGGGACTGTTTGTGTTTCCCTAAGTGCTCAGGGACACACAGAAATGTCTCATGTCACCAGAGTTGCTTGATTTAATAATAACAGCTGTACTCACTCACGACTTACGTCGATTAAAACACACACCCAGAAGAAAGAATCAGAATTTAAAAAAATACAAATGTATCTGCTGCTCACCATTTTAAAAAAGTTTTAATCTCCATAGTTTTTTGTGAACACAGCAACAGGTGAATTAAACAAAAAAATACATTTTAAAATAAAAATTTAAATAACATTTTAAGTAACTGATATGTGTTTTTCTTAATTGTTTGTTTTTGTAAAATTTGAGTTAAATGTTTTGGATACGTACTGTTTTTTTAAATTAAAATGAATAAAGGAGCAATGCAATGCATCGCCACAGGCTAAACTCACCCAGAATTACCACGAAGACCAATTTGGTGTGCCACCCCAAAAAATTCTTTGGCCCCATCTGGCCATGCCTATCAAAATTTTCAGGAGGCACCCCTGCAAACACTGTCAGTTCACTGTAGGCTAAGAACATTAAAACAATTTGGCTGTGATCTGACTGTAGAGCCTCCTTTTTCTCTTTGTTCTTAGGTATGCAATACTATTTATATGTGTTTGTAACAAATGCAATGATTAAAAAAAAAACTCACTCACCTTCTGTATCACTCATTCAGGTGAGCTGGTCACAACCCTCGGTCTGGACTCCCAGATAGATCAAAAATAATTGAATCCAGTCAGAGCATATGCATCGTCAGTGAGTTTCAGATCTGGATGCAGAGCTCCAAAAAGTTTTTGCATGGAATCTATTTTTTCTAAACACCACATGTGGATTGCCACGAAGACAAAGAAATGCAGTCAGTGACTGAATGCAATCTGCTGGCTTCCTTATAAAGGACACTTTTTACTGATCGGCTTAATGACCTGACCTGTATTGTAATGTTCACTTTGTGAAGTGCCTTGAGACGACCCTTGTCTGATTTGGCGTTGTTTAAATAAACTGAGTTGAATTATTATTAATGGTGAGGATGTGAGTTTGCAGTGTATACTTGTTCGTGTTATTTTTACCACGTAATATGTCACATTTCTTATCATTTGAAGCTCCAGTGACAGCAGATTTTGGGAGACGTTCAGCACATGAACCCCAGTCAGTGTGAATGACAGTCCGTCCGGAGGAAAGCTGGAATGAGGAGAAGATTTTAGCCCCTTAGCTGCACTGAGTGCAGAACAGATCGGTCCAGAATCCCCCTACGAACTGCCATTTACACCGACTGCGGATCGTGTGAACTATCCCCGAACAATTACCAGACCACAGCCTGTTAGTCACTGACTGGACTAAATATATATAATTTTTGTTTTTTTGCGGAAGCCGTACACTTATGGATTCCAAATCTGTTTCGCATTCAGGGTGAATGAGGGGTCACTCAGAACCTGCAGTCGTGCTACCAACACCGCCATGCAGTTCAAGGGGAAATTCCACAAGCTCTAACATATTATCTCCATTCATGACTGGTAGATGATGTTTTCCTGCATGTCTACTTTACACTCCTTAAAAAAGAAAACAGAACTCTTTTCTTCTTGCAAGGTCAAACTCTGAAAAGGTGTAATATTTAAAATAATATATTAGTTATAATATGAGATTCATGCTTATCTATATTCTGGCAATAGAAACACACCATTTACCCTCAAGTGCAGCTGGAAATGTACGACTAAAATGCCGTTATAAGCTGATCCTTGCTGAGTGTCTGATCTCTAAATGAACGTTACATATTTAAATCTGTCTCTTTCCGTCTCCACATTTATGCTTTACTCTCTCTCTGAGTTTGACCTTCCAGTAAACCTCTAAGCTGTATTTGAAAAACAGAGGCCACAAGATATTTAAGAGGAAGTAAATCTTTAAACACCACCTCTCTCTGTCTGCTGGCCTTCTCATCCATTTGGGTGACCTTTGAGAACAGATTTCAAGCTGCAAACGGAACCAACAATGAGAGTGAATTTAAATACTGCTTTATCTAAAGTCTATGTGTGTGACGTCTTTGTGCTTAAGCAGCTCGACAGGTTGTTTTTGTATAACTCGAGTTATTGATAAAAACATTTTTTATAAATAAATAAATATATATATATATATATATATATATATATATATATGTGTGTGTGTGTGTGTGTGTGTGTGTGTGTGTGTGTTTGTGTGTGTGTTGGTATAATCCTATGAATAAGTCACCAGTTCGGAGATTTATAATGACATTGAAATGAGCCTTTTAATGCAACGTGTCATTTAAAAAACTAAGTAAATGTGCTAAGTTTCAGGGTGGATTTAGCTTTTCCATTTAAAATACTCCACTTTTACCTGAACTCAAGGCTTACAACAGGCTTATTTGGTGCATTTTGCAAGCTTAAAAGACAGCTTTGATGGATCTAACAAACCCACTGGGAACAAATTACAGTTAAAAACAAATAATCGAGACCATGGTCTTGAATCGGAAAAGGGTAGAAAGCCTTCTCCGGGTCAGGGATGAGTTCCTGCCTCAACTGGAGAAGTTTAAGTTTCTCTGGGTCTTGTTCACGAGTGAGGGAATGATGGAGCGTGAGCTTGACAAGCGTATTGCTGCTGCATCTGCAGTGATGCGGGCGCTGTACTGATCTGTCGTGGTGAAGAGAGAGCTGAGCCAAAAGGCGAAGCTCTCGATTTACCAGTCGATCTACATACCAACCCTCACCTATGATCACAAACTTTGGGTAGTGACTGAATAAACAAGATTGCGGATACAAGCAGCCAAAATTAGTTTTCTCCACAGGGTGGCTGGGCTCTCCCGATAGGGTAAGAAACTCGGTCATCCAGAAGGGGCTTGGAGTAAAACCACTGCTTCTTCACATCGAGAGGAGCCAGTTGAGATGGCTCAGGCATCTAACTGGGAGGAGACATAAAGGAAGACCCAGGACACGCTGGAGGGACTATGTCTCTCACCTGGCCAGGGAATGCCTTAGGATTCCCCCGGAGGAGCTGGCCCAAGTAGCTCGGGAGAGGGAAGATGGGCCTTCCTGCTTAGGCTGCTGCCCCCACGACCCAACTCCGGATAAGCGGCTTGAAATGGACGGATGGATGGTTTACTGAAAATACACATGAATGATCCCCAATGTTCAGTGTTCAGACACAAAATGTTTCAAAAAGTATCAAAATAAATGTTATACCAAGTGTTGTTTAGGCTGATTGAACTAAGCATACTAATTCAGAAAACATGTGATTCCCTCTCATATGTTTACATGTGATGTCGGAGACTCCCAGGGTTTCTGAGATTTCTAGAGAAGCTGGATTAGTTAAATGTGGCTTCAGCTGTTGGCTGATCCAGGTCACATTTATATAAGCCCCTGAGTGCATACGGAAGTTCATCTGCAACTAAGTACCACATATGTTCTAGAAATAACAGACATATTTCACATTTGTAAGTTTGTGTCATTTTACTAGTCTGAGACCCCCCCCCCCCCCCACACACACACACACACACACTAGCTAAGTAAAAACATAATAGCTCTGAGTTATAAAAGAGGTTTCCCTTGCATAATAAACGACAGAACGTTTCACCACGTGTTCTTAGTCATATTCACTGGTGAAATCCTAAAATTGGTACTGTTCCATGGATAAAAACTGAAGGTAAATAAGTTATGGAGCCCAGCTAAAATGTCTATATGAGCAATCAAACAAAAATAGGGACAATGAGAAAAGAGAAAGGTGTCTCATAGTTATAAAATGTGATCGAGGCCACATGTAGAGGGAGTGGATGTGATGACAGAAAAATGTTCATGACCCAGTTTAGCTCTCTCAGCACAATAATTTAACTTCACTCACAGTCAATCACTTTTTTATGGTTATTTTTCTTATCTTCCAAAATCATTTCATGATCAGAAATATTACTGAAGTAAAGTTTTTCTCAGTATTTTATACATCTGAGTCAATGGGTGTTTTTCTTTGATAGTGCTGGACTGATGGCTGACATCACATTCCCTCCCTTCCTCCATCCTCCTCTTCCTCCTCGGTCCATCCTTCCTCCTTCACGTCACACACCAAGTCCTGCGGGATCTGGGAAATGATTAAGGACGACAGTTTCAAATACCTTTCAAGTATCTCCCTGATGACAAGTCAAAGTAGGTGGGCGTGGAGAAAGTGGCAGTTGTTGAAATTGTCTTGGCCTTTGGAAACTCAGAAAGTGACGTTTTCAGCATTTTGATTTTAAAAAAGTGTGCTTTTGATTCTGAATGCGGAATTTTCTGCATGCTTAAGCATTTGAGAGGAAAAACAGTGTGACTATTGTAAAATCAGAAAAGCTTTGCACTTGTTTTGACTTTATTCAGAAAAGAGTGGTTTTATCTCCCTTGAAGCAGTGATATGTGCCTGTGTCTTGTTCACAGTGACATACATTCAGGGTCCCTCATTGTGGCATGACAAAGGTGTGTGTGTGTGTGTGTGTGTGTGTGTGTGTGTGTGTGTGTGTGTGTGTGTGTGTGTGTGTGTGCATGCACATTATGTGACTTTATACGTGTGTGCATATCTGTGAGGAAGAGATAATGAGATCTTGTTCAGTTGAGTCCCGGTCCTGATCCCCAGAAGCCCTGGACTCATTTCTGTGAAAAACCTCTGATCTCAGACTGAGATCGCCTGCAGAAACATAAACTTGGAGTTTTAGAGGGATCATAAACCTATGGAAGTCCAGGATGATAGCCTTTGTTCTTTATGAGGGATAAACGTCCCTCCCTCATCCCCCTTTTGCCTAATTTACATTTTAAATTAATTTTAGGGTTACACATTGAGGTATTATAAATCATCAATTGAATTAGCTGTTGAAATGACCATCAAAGTAGCACATGGTAAGTTTCCCGCTTCTCGTTGTAAGAAGAATTACAACTGTCGTAAACAATCCTGTCACGGCCTGTTGTAGCTAGCGCTAACAACAACAAGCTAACACTAAAAACGATTGCCAAATGATTCTAAATAAGCTACAAAGTTAAAAATATGCACACTGTTGAACAAAAATTATTATTACTTAGTACAGCAGCAACAAAGCCAGGTCACCATCAGTCCATAATTTCATAATCTCTTTCAGCTTCCTTGTAGTGCGCGTTGATGTTTACTTTGGTTTTAGCAGTTTGCTTCACCTATTAAGACATTACTCTTTTACATTCACTTCCATGCTCTGCCATGATGCTAACAAATGCACAATATTCTTTTGCTTTTTTATTGAAGGCCTGTGGACTGAAAAAGCTAACTGCTAGTCTTTAAATGAGATACTGGGACAGTAAACATAAAGAGAGACCTCCCACTAGTTCCCACCCGAATCATAAAACGATTAAGTGCAGGTTCTGGTCAGCGGAGTGCTACACAGAGCTGTCTAATGTGAAGTTGCTAAGGGTTATGGCTCAAGAACCACTGAAACCAGTTTAAAAGCAATGGCAAAAACACAAAAGTGTTAAAAATTCTTTAGTTCAAATAAATATGCATCTTGCTTGAACATTACATTTTTGTAACTATAAGTATGATTCTTACCAATAAGTCAGTGTGCTAATAAACAGATAATTTGGTAAATAAACCATTAACCCTCTGGAGGCAGGCGTTTCAGATTTGCAACAGTTAAAACCTACCTATCTGGTTACTCTACATACCTATTTCACGAGCATTTTTTTTTTTACCTCAGAAATACCCCTGAAGGACTTAGCTGTTCGTCCTTTTATCAGAACTTATTTTGAGCCTGAGAGGGTTAACTAAATGCACTACTTAATTTCTTTCAAATATTGGTTTTAACTCCTTGTTTCTGAGTTAGCTTTATCCAACAAACAAGAAGCAAAAAATGTTCCTCGATACTTCCAACCAGCAAGAGAATTAAGATTGAGTTAATAAACTGTTGTTCTTTGTTTTCTTCTGTTTCTCTCATTCCCTCCCACCCCTCCTGCTTTCCTCCATACGGGTCAGCTAGACTCAGCCAGAGCTATCATTGTTTCCTTTTCTTTTTTGGCATTGTTCAAACTAAATGGAAACACGGTAATTAGCTTGTTACAATTAAAGAGAGACGAGCGGATGAATTGTAATCACCCGCAATGAAGCTCCTGCTTTCTCCCCTGCAGCCTCCAAGAGGCCAGCCGAGCTATCCTCATTTGCATAATTAAAATATACAAATGATAATGGATTTTGTAGTCAATGTCCAGAGGCTGCAGAGACAGGAATGAAGGAGAAAAAACATGAAATCACAATAACAACCAGGATAGCTTTGCCTAGAGGGGAGACGGCGAGAGAGAAAAGATGGACAGGAGGAGAAGAAGAAGAGAACTACTGGAAAAGGTAGAAAGAAAGGGAAGGATGTGGAGATAATAAGAGATAAATGAGTGAGAGAAAAGACGAGCTGAACATCAGAGGGAGCAGAATAAAGGTGAACCAATTACATTTGCAAATAGCATATGACTGGCCCTGGCCTGTGATGCCCTCCCTCTAGGGAAGACTACCGCCTGATTACATGAAATTGGGATAGAATTAAACATCTAAGAATTGTCCTAAGACAAACCAAAATGAAATTAGAAGCTGACTTCTTTTTTACCTTGCGGTGCCACAGGGCCACGTGACGGGGACAGGAGGAGCAGCAGAAGGATTTTGCAATTAGGCGAGGGACATAGTTGGTGAAATTAGGCCTTAGAGCTGAATTCTTTCCCTCTAGTTTCTTGCCTCTCTTCTGGGCTTTGTATAGTTTCCTCTTTTTGCCATCAGAAAATTTGGAGGCAAAACGGCTGACATCCCTGGCTGCAGATGTGGTAATAATTTAACAGTCACACACCCATGCCAAAATGCAGCAACACACTTATGCCCTGTGTAACGTTAGCCGCTAGCAGTGGACAAGGACCTAAACCTGAAAAGCTCTTCAGTCGCCCAAAACAAACTTATCTCCCTACAGTAAATGTTTAGGGGTGAGGGGTCTCATGAACACAGAGGGTCTCCTCTGAAATACGAGTGTTCATTTTCTTGGAAACAAAACAGCTTTGCATGTGACAAAAATGGCTTCTGCATCATTTCCTATTTTCTTTTATTTAGCCATTTCTGCTGCTTATCCCGGAAAAAAAGTGCAAACATTTTATTCTAGAGTATCAAATTAGAGAAAATTGTGCCATTATTATGATAATAATACAAATAAGAAAAGTGCATATTTTCAGTTCTCTTCCACTCCATTTAGCACTCCATTCAGTTATCCCACAGGGATAAAAAATACTACGTTTAACTTATAATCGGATCACATCTGATCTAAAGTGAAGCTCCACATTATACAGTTATTCTCATTTTATTACCGGCAACCACTTCACGCGTAATGACAAAACAAAATGCTGCTTCCACCTTACAGGGCAGTTTTCTAAAACCTTGACATTATATATTCTATAGCGCTTTACACAGCCGGTATGATTATTGAATAAATTATTTTTGATCTTTAAAACTGTATTTTTAAAGCAGACACACACTAGTTAATTCAATTAATTTGCTGTGGCTGCTTGTATTAACGAGTGCCTTGTGAGTTGTGACAAAAAGCTCTGGCGCTCCTGTTTCAGGAAGTAGAAATCAGTCGAAGGAGTGGAGAGCCGAAAGCGACAGGATTTGGAGTCTTATTCATTATTATTCATGATATGCAAACATCTTACCTCTGACCTCTGTTCACTCCTCTTTCTTGGGTAAAAAATTCACCGTTGGTATTTTATCTCCACAAATAACACAAGCCTGATCATTTTTGTTGTGGAATTTGCTAATGCTAATGGTTAGCTTCTACTGGCCAAGATGTAACGGGCATTTGAAAATATGAAAATGAAGAGCAGTTGATCTGTGGTCTGTTAGTTCTGTCTGAGGAATGATATCTGTTTGATTGATGATGCCTGAAAGGATCGGGAGTTGGAGCTCTCCTCACGTGCTTCAGTCTTGCTAGCGCTGCTGCAAAAGAAGCATGGAGTCTGACTCTTTTCCTTGATATCTCCCAGTTCCAGGTATGAAATGTGTGATTATCTGTTCAGAATCTTTCTGTAAATGTTTACCAGGTTATTATTCTGTGTTAACCAAGTGGATGCTAAAGTAGTTAGTGAAATATAATTTCCGTTTTACAGCGTTTTAAGTAGTTTCTGATGGCTAGTTTAACCGTGTCTTCCACAGAGTAGCTGCAGTATTTACAACGTGCATGAGGGTTGTGTTCGGCTCTGTAAGACTTGAATGACATAGAACTTTTAATGTGTCTGTTTGCTAGAAGGGGAGCAAATGTGGAAAGGTAAGAAAAAGAAACTTAAGTTCAACCAGTGATGTTTCAGGCAATTTTCAGAATAATAGGACCTATATTTGGTTAAGTGTGTTTTCTTTTTTTTATTAGGCACTGTTGTCATTTAATAAACTAATTTGGTCTTGTTGGTTCCAGAATATGTGAAAGGTGATAACTATTTGGTTCAGGGGAACAAACAATTGTTTTATGCTGTAAAATGTGTTGCAGAGATACTTGTGAAATCTGTAAATAATTTTGAGAAAACCTAATACAGTCTTGCTAGCGCTGCTGCAAAAGAAGCATGGTGTCTGACTCTTCCTTGATATCTCCCGGTTCCAGTTCCAGCTCTAGTTCCAGTCATTATTGGGTCCAGTCTGGCACCACGGTGTAACAAAGACACAGTCTGCACTCTCTTGGCCACAAAATCAGCAGTCTTCCATGGTCACAAGCCAAAATGGGGGTGTCCATGATTGCACATTTACAGTGTGAAGCAGAGTTGTGTAGGTTTTTTGACATGAGCGCTTTCCCATCTAGTTTCTATCAGTGGCTAATGCAGGAAATAGGGGTAGAAGGCTATTTTCACGCACAGTGTGCATGTGAAAACGACTGGCCATATTTTAAAAAGAACAAATGTTATGCCATTTCTCAGTGAACACTTGCAGGTTTCAGCATTTCAAGTTCAATCTGCATTTGTTGCTGTCTTAAGCCGGGCGTAAACTGTACGACTTTTTCACTTCAGCAATTCTAAGCTCGCGTAGATTTCTGTCGTGTTTGATATTTTGCTCTTCCCCCATGAGGGTATCGCACTGTTGAAGCGGTGCTGTGAGCGGCTGCACCCAAAAAGTACCAGAACCGCTCATGGCGCATGTGCAAACGTGACAACACAGCTCATCAGCTATTTTCCTATTAACACACGTCAGTTGTTTTTATTTATACACATTTTTTTTTACACACAATGACAAAGATTGTCAAGAAAGTGTGTTTATGTCAAATTAAACAGATTAAACATTGGTTGCCTTTCTTTCTTGTGAGCAGTCAGGTCGCATTCAACAACTGGGTTGTCCAGTGTGAGCACACGACTCGTCAAGACTTCCATAGTTATGCATTATCTTCCTTAATCATAGTTTCCTCTTTCTTAATCTGTGTTTGTGTAAAACAGTGAAGCTCCTGTTTATATAAGCCCTCCTCATTGTCTGCATGTGTGTGCATGCGCGCGCGCGCGCGTGTGTGTGTGTGTGTGTGTGTGTGTGTGTGTGTGTGTGTGTGTGTGTGTGTGTGTGTGTGTGTTCACATGTGTTTGAGAATGAAGGCAATAACAGCGGCAGAGCTGTAAGTAAATAATGAGGAGTAATCAAAGTTAATGGAACCCAATGGGAGACACAGCTTCTGCATGTAGCAATAATCTCATTTAGAAGGAGAGGCAGATTTAGTGGATAATTGGGCCTAAGCACTTGCCAATTCCCCTGCTAACTAACCAACTAACTAAATGAGCTGCTGACACTCGTTTTATTCACAGATGGAACAAAAACAAGAGGATTTGCCATACTCACCCATCCTGGCTTGCTTCTTTGAAATTTACATGAAATTGATAATTTTTTTCATTACTTTTTCCCATATTCTCTCATAATGTGTCTGTTTTTTTCTTTTATGTCATAATGAGTTGTTTTTATTTTAGTGATTTCCCTTGATTCCTCATAAACACTTTTTTGTTTTTGACTTATTTACATCTGTTCCTCCCTTCTTTACTTCCATTTCATTTCTTTTCTTACATATTACCTTCTTAAAGACTTCTGTAGTCCTGACATTTTCATTTTTACCATTAAAAAATAATCTCCATCTCCTCATCATCTAACTTTTTTCTTCCCTGCACCAAGCTCTTTCTCCCCTTTCTGTCCAGTCTTCTTTGGTCCAACTTTTCCCCTCTGTCCTGTCTCTTCCCTGTCCTCCACTGTGTGTCTGTGACAATGAGGTGTAGACATGTTCATGGGTGTATTGTGTGTGATGGAGGTAATGAAGGATACTGTCAGTCGCACAGCGGGACAGCCCTCGTTTTTGGGAAAGCCTACCATGCTTAATGTACCTAAATGTACAAGTCTGTGTGTTTGCATGTGCAAAGGCCCCTGATTCAGACATATTCAGATGCCATTATGTGTGCTCCGCCTCTGCTTACCTTAGCAGTCATGCAATTGAGTCCTTAACCTGCAATTTGGTAAAAGAGTCAAATCATTCACACAGATTGATGACTGCACCACTGCCAAAAAATCCACATATTTTCCTGCTTCTCTCCTTCTAACCCAATTTATTTCTCCTGTTTTTTTCCAAAGTTATTCTTCTTCTTCACATCTAACTTCCTGTTGTTTATTGGCCCGAATCTCAAATGAACAGTATTGAACAATAATCTAAATACAGAAGGAAATTAGCTAGAGAAATAATTAACAAACAAATAAAACATAAACCATCTGATTTCCCAACTGTGTCTTTAATCCGTTTATTCATGTCAATAACGTTTTGTTTCTCACTATATTTGCATCTTTTTTGTTTTCTGTCTACACTTTTCACTCCATTAAACCACTGCATTAGTGTTCCTGCTAATAAACAAGAGGCACTCTACTGGAACCAAATGTAAAAACATTGCAAAAGCACACATTTTTCATGAAGCACATGTACTTTTATTTATACATGATCGTAACTATGAGGTAAAGACAGAGGTTATTTACTCATACTTATGCTAAAAAGAAACAAGTCATGGAAGCAATGCCAAACTGACAAAAGTAAAAATTGGTCAAAAAGGGCAAAAATCTTCTGAAACAAATTACTTTAACAAGATTGCAGCTTTTCTTGTTAGCTTGTTTTTAAGTGAATGCATATGCATATGTTGGTACCTCAGGTGTAATCCCATTACGTGGACTGGCACTGATAAAATATATTGAAAATTTGCCTTAAAGAGCAGGTTCACTGAGAAATAATTTTTACTTATTAATTTTGAAAAGGATCAGTCACTTTAACATGCAGGATGAATGTAAAAATAGTCTTCTACCCGTGTGACATGTGTTAGCTCCAGGTAGAAAACAGATGGAAAACAGCTTGGTTTCAGCTTCCCAGAAACAGCAGAGAACGTCTCGACTAGTAGAAGCTAACTGCTAGCATTAGCAACTCCACCACACAGCAGAACTCCTCCAGGCTTGTGTTATTTGTGGAGACAAAAAATCTGTGTTACAAAGCAAACAAATTCAGAGGTAGATTTGTGTTTTTGTTATCCAATCAGAGGCGAATATCAGGAAACAAGATTCCAAATCCCGCCGTCTTCTGCCACATTCTCCTCCAGCTGATTTCTACATCCCTAAACAAGCGCACCAGAGCTTATTTTTTCCCAGAGAACGACTTACAAGGCATTCATTCTTACAAGAAACCACTGCTAATGTGTTAAAATATGAGCATAAATGATAATGATAAATGGCCTGCACTTGTATAGCGCCTCTCAGAGTCAGAGGACTCCAAAGCGCTTTACACTACAGTGTATCATTCATCCATTAATACACACATTCACACACTGGTGGGGATGATGAGCTACATTGTAACCACAGCTGCCTGGCACACTGACAGAGGCGAGGCTGCTGAGAACAGACGCCACCGGTCCCTCCGACCACCACCATGACCCGCTATGCAGACAACACCCGTGTTTCCACCATGGAGTTCCAGAACGTTTCTGGGATGTCAGCATATAAGAACCAGTTTGACAGTGAGTGATGTTACTGATCAGTGCCAAAATGCATCAACAGACATTAAAAACACACAAAAAAAAAGCTTTTCTTTCAAAGTACGTCATAATGTAATCTATTTGGGGGAGCGGAAGAGCAGCTGTGTGACATAAAAAGTGATGTTCAATCACCAGAAGAAGCATCGGTCCTTACGGTGCTCTGTAAGAGGGGGGTTTGCCACTGCATTTTGGAACTCAGACTTTGGAAACACAAATTCAAAGCAAATTTTTTTCCCTTCCATTTTGCTCCACCTGCAATTCTCCAATGCCCGTTGTTAAGCAATGTCTGTTGATATCATTCCCTACAAAGTTACAACCAATCAGCCTGAGTTAAGTCCCACCTAGCAACTCTAACAGGCCGTTTCTAATTACCTACCTTAGTTCAGGTACTTGGTTGGTCCCTGAAAGGCAGCAGAAAGTGGTCCTGTCATGGCAGTCTGGTGAACATGCTGGTAAAGTTACCTTTGAGTTCTGCTGACAGAGCAGGATGAGCTGGTCTTCCCTCTTGTTTCTATAATAATGCTGTGATTTTCAACTTCTTCAGTTAAAATACATTTGTTTGTTTGTTTTTATTCATCATATTTGATTTTTTACAGAAGGTAAAGGTAAAGCCAGGCTAGAGGAGATGTTTGACACATTAGGAGAATTAAGAAAAAAAGGAGAATTAACAATAATAGTATAACAGTTGAAACTTTGCAGTTCTGACATTCCATATAAACACTAAAAAGTGCAGATTTTCATTTGTCTGGCGCCTGCTCTTGTTGGTAATTATATCTGTATCTCCAGCAGCATTAATGCCTTGTTTCTGGCCCGACCGCAGAAAGTCATTACTGTAACGAGTTCCTCTTCTCCGTCTGACTTCAGACTTCTGCTGCACTGTTGCTCATCAAGCAGAGTATTTCCTCCTCAGCGCTTAAAGGACACTCAGCTCAGGTCACACATTTAAGTGCAATTTGTAAAGCCTTCCCCAGCTACATTTAATATCTTTAAGTATGGCTATGCCTCTGTGATTATATGGCGGAGCCTATGCAAGAACAGCATCTGTGGCTGTGTGTGTGTGTGTGTGTGTGTGTGTGTGTGTGTGTGTGTGTGTGTGTGTGTGTGTGTGTGTGTGTGTGTGTGTGTGTGGACAGCTTAAAGTGACTCAGCAGGCCAAAGCCAGACTTTAAGAGATGTATTTAATCTGAAGATATTAGACGCAGGTTATTTTTACTTACCATCACTCGGTATTAAAAAACACAGTTACAGTTATTATGTGGTCAGGAGGTAGTTATGCTTATGAGGGGGACTTTGGGAAAGCAAAAAGGAGATTAAAATGGCTCTTTAATCAAGGATTGCACCCCCCACAACACACACATACACACACACACACACACACACACACACACACACACACACACACACACACACACACACAGAATGTTAATAGAAAAAGTAATGTAGGAAATACATTAAGATAGTAAGAGTTGTTGTGCAAACTACTTCCTGTAAGAAATGTCCTTTACAACTAAACGATGCGTTCCAGGCCTCAGGAGGAGGATGCTCAGCCCACCATCACATAAATGAGCAGGATAAAAAGCTCAAACATTATTTACACCCAGGACAGGACAGAAGGGGATTAAGATCATCCTCTGCCTGCCCAACCTCTTTTTGTTTCTCCATATTTGTTCCGCTTCACTTCCCCATCCCCAATCAAAATGCTGTTTCTATTTTGTAAATTTATGTTTAAAAAATAATTAAACAAAAAAATCATTAACAGAAAACAACTGCACAGCATGGCACAGACTAGAGTACTTGTGGATCGAGTCCCCCAACACGACCACAGGGTGAGTCACAGAGTAAATCGACCTCCACATCAAAGTGCTAACTAGAGCAACTCGTCATCTTGTCAGAAGTCCTGATTGGCTCATTTAAATACCGCTCAGGTGTAATTGGATGGCAAATTAAACTGTCATTATTGGACAGGCGATGAGGGAAAAAAGCACAGAGGAGTGACAGGACACAATGGCTGCTACTCTCCCATGAACATGTTGAGAAATAAGGGGGGCACAGTCCTGGAAACACACACCCTGGGACCTCATTCTACAGGTCAGTTAGAGTGACACAAACAAACAAGTTTAATACTGATTTTCTAATGGACTTATCATTTACTTGTTTGTAGTTTGGCATTACATTCATCGTGTTTTATTGAATTGTTCATTGCAGAGTGTGCTCAAATCATTTGTTAAACAGTAGCTTTAGCATTTAGTGCAATAAACCTAAGTCCGCGCCATTAAGTCCCAGAGATGGGGAATTGTGGCATCAACAAGTAATCTCCATGTCATGTTTTTCTTTAAGCTCAGCAATTAAACCAGGTGATTTCAATCAGCACAGTGAATGAACCTGGTTCAGTTGCTGGGCGGATCAAAAACACAGCATGGAGATTACTTATTTATGCCACAATTCCCATCTTTGTTAAGTCCTCTTCACAACTAATCCACCTGGTGTTCAGACTTTGAAACAGCCTAGGGAGAAATATTATGGGTTTTGAGAAAGCACAGACTTCTGTAATAGTTTGATGCAGTTTATAATCATGGCAGTAACACGTTAGGGATCTGTGTGCATTTAGATAGACATTAAAGCTGTCATTCATTCATTTTTTTCAATAGATCTGCAGTGATCTCTAGAATAAATGAATGGCTTGTGAGTTGCTCTCTGTGGGGATAAAAACAATATCTTGTTTCAGGAAGTAGAAGTCGACTGAATGAGTGGAATGGTGGAAAACGGCAGAATTACAAGTTTTACTCATTCATTTTCATGATACGCAAACATTTCGCTTCTGATTGGCTAACGGCAATGCAACTCTTCTACAGCCTCTATTTACTTTGTCTCCATAAATAACTCAAGCATGTATGTATATGTATATATATATATATATATATATATATATATATATATATATATAGACATATATCGATATACATATACACATATATATATATATATATATATATATATATATATATATATATATATAAATGTATATGTATATATGTGTGTATGTGTGTATTTATATATATATATATATATAATATATATATATGTATGTATATATGTATATATATATACATACATATATATATATTATATATATATATATATATATATATTATATATATACATATATATATATATATTATATATATATATATACATATATATACATATATATACTGATGCTAACAACTCATCAGGGGATGGAGAGGCGGGGTACCCAGAGTAGTTTCAGCTCGTTAAATAACAACAGACAGCTACGGCTAATAAGTTTGACTCTCCCATGTTCCGGGTAGAATTGACAAAGCTCCTCGGATGAGAAGCAAAACGTCTTCAAGAAACCAAAGAAGTCCAGTTGCCTTCATTTGAACCCTTTGGACTCCCCTGCAGTTCAGACAGAACAACATTTAGCAGAAAAATGGAGCACTACATCCAGTTTAACCATTCATGAACAGGCCTGAGTTTCACTCTGACGACATACAAGCTGACCTAAACACTGATGGTGAAACCAACATCTGGGAGAATGTTTACCTAATTTTCTTTAGTTTTGTTTTAGAATGATGACTACACTGTTTGAATAAATGAAAAAGTGACACGATTTATTTTTACATAGATGTGGCCGTCGTCGTCATCGTCGTCGTCTTCCTCCGCTTATCCGGGTCCGGGTCGCGGGGGCAGCATCTCAACTAGGGAGCTCCAGACCGTCCTCTCCCCGGCCTTCTCCACCAGCTCCTCCGGCAGGACCCCAAGGCGTTCCCGGACCAGACTGGAGATGTAACCTTTCCAACGTGTCCTGGGTTGACCCGGGGGCCTCCTGCCGGCAGGACATGCCTGAAACACCTCCCCAGGGAGGCGTCCAGGAGGCATCCTGACCAGACGCCCAAACCACCTCAACTGACTCCTTTCGATCCGGAGGAGCAGTGGTACTCCGAGTCCCTCCCGAATGTCCGAGCTCCTCACCCTATCTCTAAGGCTGAGCCCGGCCACCCTACGGAGGAAACTCATTCGGCCGCTTGTATTCGCAATCTCGTTCTTTCGGTCATTACCCAAAGCTCATGACCATAGGTGAGGATTGGGACGTAGATCGACCGGTAAATCGAGAGCCTGGCTTTCTGGCTCAGCTCCCTCTTCACCACGACAGATTGGCCCAGCGTCCGCATCACTGCAGATGCCGAACAAATCCACCTGTCGATCTCCCGATCCCTCCTACCCTCACTTGTGAACAAGACCCCGAGATACTTTAACTCCTCCACTTGAGGTAGGACCTCTCCCCCGACCCGGAGTTGGCAAGCCACCCTTTCCCGGTAGAGAATAGATGTGGCCGTGTAGCTGAACTGAATTTCAAAGATTTTGATGCAAAGTTGGGCTAGTATCTTTGACTGGATCCTGTTTGCACTTTGGCTTGTTCATTGAGAATTTAAAGCAGGGTGGGCCTTTGCAGGCCTCATGCCAATTAGTTGCATGCTAGCATGATGGGATCTTCTAGCACAAAGCTGAATCCTGTTCAGGCTGAAGAGTGGTGTACCGTGGGGGTCGATCAGTGATCATGGCAGTAGCATGATGCTGAAGGTTGCAAGAGTGCATCTCAAAGACTCTAAAATGCAGAGATGTGGCAAAACATTTCCAAATTGCCACAATCCAGCAACATGTTTTTTAACTAAACTTGAACTTTCTATGATTTGTTCATTTAAATATTTGTCGACACCAATAAATAAAATAAAAGTCAATAAATAAACAAAAGATGCTTTAATCATCCCACCTGAATTAAAACTAATTGTAGATTGAGCAGGTTTGGTTTGGTTTACAGCATTATCTCCTCCGTCTCGTCTCATTGCAGTTCAACGGTCTTGTCTCTTGAATCTCGTTCAATATTTCTGCCTCAACCCTTGTAATAAAACTGATGGATGGAAAGTGACCGGAGCTTCTCCAGGTGAACCCTGACCTCCCAAAGCATGTGCACGTGTGTGTGTTTGTCTGTGTGACAGCAGCCCATCTGTGTGGCCTGTTAAGAGCCCCTTTCTGTCTTTGCCCTCTTTTTTTGACCCACATCCTCAGCGGTCAACACTCAGAGCACTCAGGCCCTAGGGGATTGTGTGTGTGTGTGTGTGTGTGTGTGTGTGTGTGTGTGTGTGTGTGTGTGTGTGTGTGTGTTTATGAGTTTCGGCACATGTCGGGGTGAACCTTAGGAGGGTAAACACACAGAAATATACACACAGAGTTTTTCATGATCTCATCAATGGATTGTGAATACAGTATTAACGATGGCTGGGTGGCCCCTGGCCACTACTTACTGAATCAGATATGTGACATTTGATATGGGTTCAATTTGAAATCCATTTGTAATGCAATATAGCAGCGTGCTTCATGCTGAGGTCAAGCCCTAAAGTTGGGTTATTGAGAGATCATAATTATGTCCTCAAATAACCTTTTAATGATTGTGAAAATATGGTGACCTAAAAAAATACAGAGCATTTCCTTTAACTTTAAATACCCTAATACTGCTCTGTATTCATAATTATTCTGTATTTTGTCTTGTTTTTGCTTTGGTGTGGTACATTTTTGCTCATTTAGAAGGTATTTTTTGTTAGCACTCTGATTGATTAATAAATCGATCACTCTACCTCTGTGTTAAATAGCCTAATATTTAAAATGTCAGTACTTTGCAAACATTAAAGGCAAATACTGGTTTTGACATTTCCTTTTTCTGTAACACTGTCCCTTGGCTAAAACACACACACACACACACACACACACACACACACACCTTTTAACATTGTAGCAAAAACTTCTACAAAAGGTTACCACTCCAGGCGTGTTTTTAATGGAGAGTTTCACACAATCAATAAGAATTGAAATGATTTCACCCTCTCAAAATTTCATATGCACGCTGAACATGAAAATAGTCTTCTACCCCTACTTTCTACATTAGCTGCTGTCAGAAAATAAGAGATAAAAAAATCAACGATACATATTTTACACAGGAAAGAAGAGCAAATGGAAGCAGCAGAAGAGTTGCTTTGCTGTTGCGGCGAGGTGTTCGAACATCATGATTTTAAATGAGTAGGACTCACCCCCCACCCCACCCCCTACATACACACACACACACACACACACACACACACACACACACACACATTATTACTAATAAGGATGAATTGTCTATCTAATATTTTTTGTCATTCATTTAAATGGTAAATGTATTTGCATAGTGCCTGCTTAGGATTCTGCAACCCCCCAAGGTGCTTCACAACACAGTCATCCACCCATTCACACACTGATGTTAAGCTACAATTTTGCCACAGCTGTCCTGGGGCACGCTGATGGGGCGAGGCGCCACCGGTCCTTCTGACCACCACCAGTTGGCAAGGCGGGTGAAGTGTCCTGCCCAAGGACCCAACGACGGCATTATCTGGCAGGAGCCAGGATTGAACCTGCAACCTTTCGATTACTGGACAACCCGCTCTACCTCCTGAGCCACTGTTGTTCCTAAATTTAACTGGAATTTAAAATGTGACAGGTGGAAAACTGAGCTAGAGACACATCTTTACTAAGTAGAATATCTTTGTAATAAAGCATATTGTTTCAACAAGACAAAATAAAAAAATATATAATTGAACTTATTCAGTTTTTTTCTCCATGATACAAAAAAGGTTCCTAAACAGAGGACAGATTGTCTTTTCCCATTCAATCTTGTATTGGATATGACATTATAATGGTCAACTGTACTCTGCTAATGACATGGTCCGGTGAACCATCTGTCTGGGGACTGAAAAGACAGCTCAGAGGATGGCTGTCAGAGGTGATACACACACAAACACACAGTCAGAAGCACATGAAAGTCTCACACAAGCACACTGGGTGCCATTAAATGCCGTTTAGGGTGGAGAACCTTTACTTGATGTGCATGTGCATGTGCATGTGCATGTGCGTGTGTGCGTGTGCGTGTGCGTGCGTGTGTGTGTGTGTGTGTGTGTGTGTGTGTGCTTTTGAGGGTGTGTCTTGATGTACAAAGCTCAGACAAATGGACTCAATCCCTCGACAAACTGCTCTCTGGTCTCAAAGCCCTTCGCCCCTGTTGTGACATCATCTATGAATGTCATAATTGAGGGTCGGTAAATTGCCGCTTTTCCCCGCTCAGCGTCGCCCCATGTGTCAATACTGAGGTTCAAGGTGACGGAGTAGATCAATACTCAGAGACAGGAGCCATCCGCTGAATTTACAGCAACAAGAGAGCCATGAAACAACGCTGCAGTAGCCTTCAGCAAGCTGCTGGATGGGACTGCAGCGCTGCCAGCTAGAAGCTGTCAAACATGTACACTGCTAGTCCTCAGAGGAGTTTCGTGTTTTTATGTTGACTTGGGAGGTAATTTTTGTTTGAATTTTGTATCAATTATAGTTGCCTGCATGGTTGCTGGTTTGCAGCAAAGAAAATGGTTCCATTTTAAATAGTACAAGTAGTGCTTGTCTCAGAAAAAGCAGGCACAGTCAGCCATTAAAATGTCTTACAACAGATTTTGACAATAAAATAAAGTACTTTTTATACTTAATGATACATACTAAACTACTATACTAAATGATATAAATCATTTTAAAGGGGAAACATTGTGTAAAACTCCCCATTTGCATAATTTCTTGCTTCCATGTAGGTCTGTATCCGATCTGGTCTGTATCCGATTGTTTGTTTTGCACTATCCTACAGGGTACTACTGTAGATTATTTTTTTTACTGTATATATTGTATATCATATTTCTATTTCACCTGTTCATTTGTCTCTCCTACTGCTTTGAGCATGTACATGACACAAGAATTTCCCTTGGGATAAATAAAGTTGTTCTTATCTTATCTTATTTTATCTTATCTTATCTTATCTTATCTTATCTTATCTTATCTTATCTTATCTGTACTGCTTCTATAAACACTCCAAACTTGAAAAATAAGTCCATCTGTTTTCTGTTTGTGCTTGGTTTTAGTTTTAGGGATTATGTGTCTAAAACAAGCTGTTTCAAATAGGCCCCATTTGTGATGTCACAACTGGATAAATTATCATAGAACCCCCTTTCACCTGTCAAAGATAGAGAAGCAGCAGCTCTACGCTGAGCCCCTACCAGATAGTGGAGCTTCTCAGCTTATAGCAGCAAGAGTGGGGATGGGTGGGTGTGGCCAGCTCCAGCTTGTTTTCTTAAAGTGACAGAGCCCTGAAGCAGCTCATTATGGGAGGTACTGAAACTGTGAAAAATTAAAGTGTAGAGATTGTGAGAGGGTTTATGTGCAAAGCACTTTATTAAAGATTTTTTTTTAGATTATAGGATCATTATAATGCAAGAAAAAAGTTAAAATATGTCCCTTTTAAATATTCACTCAAGCACCGTTTCTTAAGTGTGTTTAAAGATAAGAAATGTGTGTAATGCATCAAATAAATCTAAACTTTAGGAAAAACTTGAGTTAGTGTCAATCTGATGAATGTTGCCTTGGTGACACTTTAACCATTTTCACCATTTTATGCATTCATAACTGTACTGTTATCGCTACGTGTTGGATACACTGTGCATGTTAACGCAGTTCAACAGCAAGCCAAACTTGTTTTTCATGAGCAGGAAGCTGAACGTCTTGCTCCTTTAATAATCCACTTGTCAGTTTAAAAGTCATTACAAACGTGACTCAAAGCTCGGTGAAAAGGACGAGTGAAACTAAGAACAAACAAGAAACAAATAATTAGCTCCTTATCATGTTAACTCATTCACTAAAGTTGTCATTTGCATTTTTTTACAGTGTGGGCTTCAGAACGAGCCCCCGCACCGTGAGAACAAACATCTCAAATCTAAAGCCGATCTTCATCCGCACACGTCACATGTCACGTGATCAGGAAGCAGAAAATCCATGTGTTAGGAGATCGTTTTGGGGCGCTGCTGTAAAAAAAGTGAGGCGAGAACTGGAAAAGCTTCTGCCGATCACAATTCGACAACGGATTATGAACGAATGGATAAAGCTCGAAACGCGCGGATTCTTCCTGATGTAAGAGGTGAGTCTCCGCTTTGTTTTGGTTGTTTTGACGTCAACATCATCCTAGGACGCAACGTTCTGTGACTCTTAAAAAAACAGTAAAAACGGTGAGAGAAGCTGGTAGCGAATGAGTTCATAAATGCAACAAATACAACAGAAACTTCAAATTGTTAACTTTAGCTTTTGTCAATAATAACTGTTGTTTTCTAAGTCTTTTAAAAAGTTAATTGGACCATTAGCATCATTTATATGTTAATGTACAGTACTTTAAGCTAAATCAACTGCTGGGATAAGGCTAATTGTTGTTTTCAACATACTCAAAAACGGTTCCTAAATAACATCCTAAAAACATACAAAGTTAACCGGAACATTCTATAAACTTACAGTCAATGCTTTCCAAGGTGTAGATAAGATTTATGACACAAAAATGAGGTTAATCATTGAAAGGCAGGTCTTCTCTTAGTAAAACGTTTCTTCTCTCATGACAAATGGCTTCTGCTACCCATCATGCCTAGCGACAAAAGTCTACACCTTCAAAATAAGATAAAAATTATCTCACTGTATAGGAATTACCTTTTTTTTTTTAAAAACACATAACGTTTCCTACATGAAATCTTAAAGATGAATTATAACACATTTTTTTTATCCCTAAATTATGAACATTGCATAGTTTTGGGCAGAACAATAACAATGGAAAACACAGATGCTCTCAGTGTCCATTTCTTATTTGGTCTTGTATGTTGTGTTTGAACATGCATTCACACACATGATTGTACACATGTGCATTTATTAATTCATCACAGCGTCCAGCAAGCAAGGATGTCAAAATGATAACAGTTGAGCTGTGAAGGTGACAATTCCTGCCATGTGTGTGTGTTGTTGCTGGTGATGAATTAGCTTCATTTCCAGGCGTCTGATGTGAGTGCGTGAGAGTCCGGATGCTCAGACCAATGCAGCAGGACATAGAGTTAAGTGATATGTGAGTGTTTGCTGGACCATGTGTTTTGGAGTCTGTGTTTCTGTCATGTTCAGTCTATTTGTATGTGTCCTTACCTGTGTTCCTGTGTGCGTGCACTTGTGTGTAAGTGTGTTTTTTGCCTGACAGTGGCTGAGTTATGGGTCCAGTACAGCGTGCAGTATAGTGGGGTTTCTAGCCAGGGGCTACAATGAGGAGTGTCTACAATCAAAAGTGTGTTGACTGACGCAATGGACATCACACTGTTATGATGACCACAATGTGCTGCAGGTGACACCCTGCTGCCAACAAAATGAAATGATGGTTGTCTTTCACCGTTTTCTCCTACTGTGGTTAAAACCCCAGTAAACATTCAACAAAGAAGCTGTGCTAGAAGGATAAACAGAACAAAAATCCTTGTAAGAACATATTTAGTACTATTTTGACATTTTTTTTTACCAACCAAAACAAAGCAATATGATTTGAATACATATTTTAACGAATTATTGAAAAGCAAAGCGTTTTGTCAATCAGGGAAACATTTACAACCTGCTGTTGCAAAAAATACTGCATTGTTTATGTCAGGTTCGGTGTGCTGAACTGGAGTGTAGTGGAGGTAATGTAGCATGGCTGTGTGACCCAGACGCGGAGAGGCTGGCGTTTGGTCCGAACAGAACACGCAGCTTGCTCTATGGAGTGCCCAGTCAGCCCGGCCCGCAGAGGAGGTCAGGAGGAGGAGGAGGAGTTCATGACAATTTACATTTACATCATTTATTATGCTGCTGTTAAGCATCTTTCTAAAGAACTAAAGATGGAAAAGAAAATGCACATCTGATGTAATGAAAATCCCTGGGCTGCCACCTTATGGTTGTGGAGGGGTTTGAGTGTCCCGAAGATTCTAGGAGCTAAGATGTCTGAGGCTTTATGCCTCTGGTAGGGTCACTCATGGCAAACAGGTACTAGAAGAAGGTTCAGACAAAGTGCAGCCCAAAGACTACCCACCCTTTTTGGAGTCCTTGGAGGAGGTGCTGGAGAGAGCTCCTTCTGCTGACTCCCTCATTCATGTTCTGGTTTACAAAGTTGGGTTGCGTCTTCACCGGGTGATCAAGAACTACACAGGGGGTCGTGAGATGATTTCCAGTCCTCCAAAAACTTGAAAACAATTGCTGAAGCTATGTTTCTGGCATAATTCTGGCATAATAAATTGTCATAAGGGAACATGAACTGGAGTGGTTTTCTTTTTGTCCTGAATTAATTAGCTTTTAAGCATGTTTGTGTTGTTCAAGCTGATATCTGGGGATGCTCATCTTAACAAATGCTTTTTTGTTGGTCTGAAGCTGAAAGTTTGGGAACCATTGGTCTAGAGGACTCCCGAACGAGTAGACATCTTTCACACAGGGCTCTGAAATGTGGCTAATTTTTAGAACTGATCAAACACAAAAAGTCTCACGGAGCTATGACCTAAACACAACAGGAAGTTAGCCATTTTGGATCAAGATGCCATTTTTGGCATTTACCTGAAACTGTATTTTAGTTCTTGTGTTTGGAGACTAATGTCATACACTCAAATATACAGGTCATTCTAAAAAAATTGCATATTGTGATAAAGTTCATTATTTTCTGTAATGTACCGATAAACATTAGACTTTCATATATATTAGATTCATCACATACAACTGAAGTAGTTCAAGCCTTTTATCGTTTCTAATATTGATGATTTTTGCATACAGCTCATAAAATCCAAAATTCCTATCTCAAAAAATTAGCATATCATGAAAAGGTTCTCTAAACGAGCTATTAACCTAATCATCTGAATCAACTAATTAACTCTAAACACCTGCAAAAGGCTTCTAAAAACTCCCAGCCGGGTTCATTACTCAAGACTGCAATCATGGGTAAGATTGCCGACCTGACTGCTGTCCAGAAGGCCATCACTGACACCCTCAAGCAAGAGGGTAAGACGCAGAAAGAAATGTCTGAACGAATAGGCTGTTCCCAGAGTGCTATATCAAGGCACCTCATGGAAAGTCTGTGGGAAGGAACAAGTGTGGGAGAAAACGCTGCACAACAAGAAGAGGTGACCGGACCCTGAGGAAGATTGTGGAGAAGGACCGATTCCAGACCTTGGGGGACCTACGGAGGCAGTGGACTGAGTCTGGAGTAGAAACATCCAGAGGCATGTGCAGGAAATGGGCTACAGGTGTCGCATTCCCCAGGTCAGGCCACTTTTGAACCAGAAACAGCGGCAGAAGCTCCTGACCTGGGCTACAGAGAAGCAGCACTGGACTGTTGCTCAGTGGTCCAAAGTACTTTTTTTAGATTAAAGCAAATTTTGCATGTCATTCACAAATCAAGGTGCCAGAGTCTGGAGGAAGACTGGGCAGAGGGAAATGCCAAAATGCCTGAAGTCCAGTGTCAAGTACCCACAGTCAGTGATGGTCTGGGGTGCCATGTCAGCTGCTGGTGTTGGTCCACTGTGTTTTATCAAGGGCAGGGTCAATGCAGCTAGCTATCAGGAGATTTTGGAGCACTTCATGCTTCCATCTGCTGAAAAGCTTTATGGAGATGAAGATTTCATTTTTCAGCACGACCTGGCACCTGCTCATAGTGCCAAAACCACTGGTAAATGGTTTACTGGCCATGGTATTACTGTGCTCAATTGGCCTGCCAACTCTCCTGACCTGAACCCCATAGAGAATCTGTGGGATATTGTGAAAAGAAAGTTGAGAGACGCAAGACCCAACACTCTGGATGAGCTTAAGGCCGCTATCGAAGCATCCTGGGCCTCCATAAAGGTTGGTTTATGCTTGACGCGTCTGCGAGGTCCGCACGGCTCCGTGCGGTGAAATTGCGTCATTTTAACAACCACGTCCATCCACCGCGCCTCCGCACGGCCCAAAATTTCCGCACCACGTACCTAGGAAATTTTCTAACCACGCGGACGGTCGGACGCGGAAAAACATGGGGGACCGGCAAGAACTACTATGGCAGAGGTTCGTAAATACAGACATTTGTATGATTCAGCTCTCAAAGATCACCGTGATCAACATGTTAATAATTCTTGGAGAGAAATAGTTCTCACTGTCGGAAAAGACGAGGACGCTGTTAAAAAATGCTGGAATGCCATGTTGTAAACAGTAATTTTTACTTCTACTATGGTGTAGTGTTGGATGCATGCCATAGAGCTCCATGCTGCCCCGTTCAGTTTGGGAGAATATTGGCTCACCGCAGAGACAAGCCGCATGAACCATAAAAGCTGCGAATTGTGAAGCGCGTTCCATCCGCGAGCCGCATCACCAAGCGGAAAGTGAATGCGTCAAGCATAAACCAAGCTTTACACCTCAGCAGTGCCACAGGCTGATTGCCTCCATGCCACGCCGCATTGAAGCAGTCATTTCTGCAAAAGGTTTCCCGACCAAGTATTGAGTGCAAAACTGAACATAATTATTTGAAGGTAGACTTTTTTTGTATTAAAAACACTTTTATTGGTCGGATGAAATATGCTAATTTTTTGAGATAGGAATTTGGGGTTTTCATGAGCTGTATGCCAAAATCATCAATATTAGAAACAATAAAAGGCTGGAACTACTTCTGTTGTATGTAATGAATCTAATATATATGAAAGTCTAATGATAATCAATACGTTACAGACAATAATTAACTTTATCACAAATTGCAAATTTTTGGAGAAGGGCCTGTATTCTCATTAGCCTGGCTAGCCAGACTCGTCCTCTGCTTAATTCTGCACAAAGAAATAGTCTGGTTACTCACAGGCAGAGAGGCACTTGAGAGGCGGGACTAGGCAGCTCAAAAATAACCCATCCATCCATTTTCATCTGCTTATCCGGAGTCGGGTCGCGGGGGCCATAGGCGTCATTTTAACCGGGGACGCCGGGGACATGTCCCCGGCAAAATTCGTGATTGGCAGCTGTGTCCCCCCCTCTTTCAAAAAAGCCTGCTGATGAGGATTTTTGTTTTACCAGCTCAGATCTTATACCAGGGGTCGGTAACCTGTTCCCATCAAAGAGCCATTATTACCCATTTCCCACGGTAAAGAAAACACCGCAGCAGCCGCAGCGTTGCGGGCGGGGCCTACCCTCAGACAGCAGAGCGCTGCTCACAACAGGTGACAGCAGCCGGGGGCATCGCACCCGTGGGGGATTCAACACCCACACTTTTCCAGCTGCTTTGCTCACCTCCACACCAGTCTGGTTTCTTTACGTCGCACTCACTCTGTTTGCCTCATCTCCTTCTTCACCTCCCTCTTCTGACAGCCGATGTCGGGTTTCCAGGAGAGCAGGAGAGGGAGGGACGGAAGAGCTCGACTGAATTCATAATTTTACATCTTGACATTAGCTGTACAAAGTCTGAGTTTGATAAAGTGAAGAACAACAATTTGCAGAGTTTTATAACTGGCGCGGCGCCAGGTTTTCATTTTTGGATGGGCCACGGTAATTTTGGACGGACCTTAATAAGCAGTGACTTAAGTGAAGCAGGCAGGTCGCGCTAGAAAATTTAGTTTAAAAAGACGTCATAAATGTGTTCCCCCGTCATTTTTATTTCTAAAATATGAAGTAAAAACTCACAATTTAATTTTCATTCATTTGTCATTAATATTTAGTCTACAACCGTGCGTTAAGTGGACCAACTTCCAGTAAACGCAAAGCATCCAGTCCACCTCTCCAAATGCGTAAAATGTGCATCAGCCGCTAGTTAGGCGTGCCGCGCGCACCGTCAGCTGATCAGCCCAGACAAAAGCAGAGCAAATAGAGAAAGAATAGAGGATGATTGTGTCTGGACGTGGATGGAGATTACATTTTACAGCAGCCTGATCATCATTTAAATACGTAAACCATCACCTGTCTTCTAGTCCACGCTATCAGCATTATTTTAATTGGTGTGTGTGTGTGTGTGTGTGTGTGTGTGTGTGTGTGTTTTCCACTTCAAACACTGGTCTAACCAACCAGACCAGCGTGTCCAGTAACACATTTATGCTACAATTAAACTTGATTAACCCCAGAGCCGTGCGCACTGCACTGTACTGACTGTAAATGAGGGGGATACTATTTAATCGGATCCTTTTCTTTTCAACATGGTTTAATGTAAAGTTTCATTCAGTACAAACTTTAGTTACACCAATCTAACGAGACAGAGCCTGGATTTGTATTCTGAACAGTTTAAACATGTTTGAAACGGAGACGTGCGTGACGCGTCTAAAATTCACACCTGCTCCGCTATTATGGAAACTAAACTAACAAGATGAATAACATGAAATTATTTTAGGCACAGACAACATCCCCCACACTTTTGAAAAGCTTGCAACGCGCCTGGTCGCTCATGTACGTCTTAATTATCTTTCATTAGACGATAATCAATAAAACGATTTATATAAAATGGATCCAGAAGTTGTAGCCCGTCTCTGCCTTCAGTTTTTGGTATTTTTCACCCTGTTGGTGGTTTTACTGAGCAGGTGCCACTTTTGTCCTACGTTTCTTTTTAAAACATGTTTAGACTGTTCAGAATACAAATCCAGGCTCTGTCACGTTTGATTGTTGTAATTAAACTTTGTAGGTGGGGAAGGTCAGAAAGCAGCTCAGAAGCGCCGATATGATTACGCACAAGCGTGACGCGTCAACCCGGTCTCACAGTAAGACCGGGTTGGAACTGTTCAGGTTTACGCAGACAACCTTTACATTTAGAATTAGCTTACAGGTGTAAAATTAATGCAGTAAAATATAAAGCTTTTTATTTAAATATCCATTCATTATTTCACAAGCACAGAGAGCCGCATCAGATGGATGGAAGAGCCGCATGCGGTTCCAGAGCCGCCGACCCCTGTGCTAGCCTACTTTATTGTCCCCAGCAATTTTTAAACCCCACTCAAGTGTATGGTTATTGTCCCCAGCAATTCTGAAAACAAACTGACGCCCTTGGCAGGGGCAGTAGCCTGAGTTGAGAGGCCCAGACTTTCCTCTCCCCAGCCTCTTGGGCCAGCTCTTCTCGGGGAATCCCAAGGCGTTCCCTGGCCAGGTGAGAAACATAGTCCCTCCAACGTGTCCTGGGTCTACCTTTAGGCCTCCTCCCGGTTGGACGTGCCCGGAAAACCTCACCAGGGAGGCATCCTGACCAGATGCCTGAGCTACCTCAATTGCCTCCTCTCGATAACCAATCAGAAAAAAGACGGAAATGCTGACTATACCGCGCAATGCTGTCGTTTTTTTAGCTGTGGTCAAAAATGGCGTCTGGCGACAGCGTAAACATCTTTCTTTACGAGAAAGGCTTTTAGCGCTTATACTTGTTGTTGTTGTTTTAAAGATGTGCCCAAGTCATTTAGAACAGAGGAAAGAGCCACAGCAAACTCCGCTTCAGTCGCCATGTTTATGACGAACTCGGCATTATGATGTGTGATGTAAATTACTCAGCGCTGATTGGCTCAGTTAGAATTCTCATGGGGTGGGGTTATTTGAACAGTGGAGTTCCCAGACCCTTTCTCTGTGCAGAATTAAACAGAGGATGAGTATATTCTCATGCAGTCACACATAAACCATGTACAGTAACCACCTATCATGAATGTTTAATTATTTGCTGGGATGCATGAAGAAAATAAATATTTGCTGGGGGAGACCTGCAATTGCTCTGCTGATAGTGTAGGAGGCATTCCCAATATCTATTACAAAAAAGTTAAAAACAGAAAAGTTACTTGGTTTCAATGTGCAGGTAAAGTCTTTTCCGATCGATATTTTTAAGAAGAACCAATGTTGGTGCCATTGGTCACTGTCATCTAAAAAAAATAGAAACAAAAACTAATTACAATCTAATATGATGTGTGACAATTAAGATCACAAATTTAAAGTTTATATTTTGTTCTCTTTATAATTTCTTAAAAACCTAAATGACGTGGTACTGTTCAATTTACACGCTGTTGAGTTTAGACATGACCAGCTGTCTGATTGTCTTTCCTTCATTACAATACACACTCTTTTTCTTTTAAATGTAATTTGAGATGCATGCTGAGACTATGCATTATGGTTGGTTTGTTTTGATGTTAAAGTTTCTGCCTTTTGAATGAAAACACAAGTGTGTTTGTGGAATTTATCTTTTTTTGGTCCCTCTCCTGAATCCAAAACAAGGTAAACGTATAATAACAACATCTTCAGAATGTATCTTCCCATCTTTCTCCCCTGAGCCAAACAACCCACACCAAACACAACTCCTCCACACCTCCCCATTGCCTCCTCCTCCTCCCGGCGGTGCGAGGAGCGTCCGGGTGTGAAATGTAAAAGGGAGAACGCTGTCGTTCAAACTGTCCCAACCACCAGTATCACCCACGCTCTCCCTTCCTCGTGCTCTTGCTTTCTCTTGGCGACTCTTCCTCCTCTGTCACAGTCTTCCTGTCGCTCCCTCTCTCCTCCTCCCTCCTCCCTCTCTCAGGTGGTCTCAGCGCTGCAGGTTGCAGGTGCACAGGACCCCTCAGCCAATGAAAAATGAGATCCTTTTCACACCATGACTTTGATGAACTTCACTGTACGTCAGCCTATCACTCTTCTCCATTTGGCTTCCTCTGGAAAAACCACCCCGTGAGACACACACACACAGACACACACACAGACACAGACACACACACACACACACACACACACACACACACACACACACACACACACACACACACACACACACACACACACACACACACACACACACACACACACACAGTGTGGACAGGTGTGGTGAACGCGCTGGACCAAATATTTTTCTTGTTGAAGGAAGATGCTTCGCTCGAGTAAATACATGGTCAAGGGGGCCTTTTTGGCCGTGTGCACGTGTCCACATAAAACCCATAACAGGGTGTGTTAGAGAAATTATTTAGACACCTATTTGTAAACAACAAATTTGTATTTAAAAGAAAACACACTGAGTAAATTATATAAGTCTATAATTCATGAAGCGCGCACGCGCGCGTTTGTGTGTGTGTGTGTGTGTGTGTGTGTGTGTGTTTGTGTATCACTTGTGTGACAGAAAACGATTGTGTTAGCAACCATATTAACAAGTCAGGGGGCTAATCCCTCCCAGTTTGTCCCTAATCCAATTCTAATCCCTTTAAAACTCTCCATCAGCCTCTGAGGACCTCATAAGAGTTAATTCTTGTCAAGTTACGTATTAGAAACACACACTCCATCACACATGTTGTTTCTGCAGGAGACCATCACTCCTAGCGAGTGAAATAAGATTTAGAGCGTTTGAGATCATGTTGATGCGTTGCTGCAGCAGTTATTGATGAATTATTTGTCTTCATCTGATAATTTCTACATTTACCACCTGTTTGTCAAATAAAATGGCACGGTGTGTGGGCGTAACAACTTCAGAACGAGCAGTTACATCTGCTTTATGTGTGCAGACTTTCAAACTGTTGAGAGAATTTAAAAGTATTCCTAGGAGCTCAACCCGGAAGTACAACAGTGTATTAAAGTCATTTGGAGGAAAAAAAAAATGTTGAGTAAGAAATGTCTTTTTGAAATTGGGAATCAAAACCAGGCTTGTTTTGGTACAAAGACTTAAAATATCCAAAATGCTTTGTGTAAATGAACTGCGGGGCAAATACTTATTGCAGGTTTTAAAAATACATTCATCTAGCTGAATGTAAAACAAAAATAACTGTATTTGTTTAATATTGTTGTGGTTTAATCTGCAGCATGAAAAAAACGATTAAAATGTTTTTTTTAAGAGTCAAATGTTTTGTGAGAAATCTGAGGTACATGTGGGTGTTTGACACTCATGTTTTAAAGGATGAAAATTAGGGATGCTTGATATTGGCTTTTTCACCGACATTCGATATACTGACATTGTCGACTTTGATACCGATATTAACCGATACATGCTGTGTCCCTCTATCATAAAAAAGTAAAATATGAACATTTTAGGTTACTAACCTCACATATTTCCTATCACGCATGCTTACATTTTAAACATTTTCTATGCAAAATGAAAACTAACTCAAATTTAAGTTAGTAATAGGAAAAGTGCCTATTTTATTGTCTTCAACAGCATTTGAATCTCATTGGCACTCAGGTGTGTGTATTAGTTAGTATTTTTTTTATTTTTCTGTAATTTGTAACTGTGGTAATAAAACATGTGTAAAGGTATTCAGATAAGAAAAGCGAGCCTTGAGTGAAGATTTTTGCTTTTGTTTTAGTCGTCTGACACTGCAGGGGAAGTTTCTATTTCAAGTTGTGCCAAATAATACTAAAATATCTCAAAAACTAAACCGCAGATAGGTCAAATTTGGTCGTTTTTAGAAAGGAGGTGTAGCTAAGGAGTGTGATTTATAATATGTGCAAGGTATGTAAAAGTTGTGTCAAAATAATGATATTGCGATATCACATTTTCATGCTGATATTTCTTCACTGATGAATTGATGACTGATTAAATGTAGATGATCAAAACACACCATCACTTTTAATGAAGAATTCCTTTACTTATGTCTTTCTGAAGTAAATGATCAGACAAATAAAATTTGCTATAATTTGAAGGAGTTTTACTAGAATTTTAGCACAAGTTGGTTAAAACATGATAGTGCCACAACTTTGATCTTATATTTTTATGACAAGAAACCATTCTTTGCACAGACTTCTGCATATTTATATGAGATGCAAAATCAATGTACTCACTTTCATCCCAAAGACACGCACACACCCTTTAATCTCCCCACCCCCACCCCTGTGCTTCCCAAAGAGACGAATGCATTATACAAATGAAAAACAAGTGAGGCTGGAGGAGAAGAGGGGGGTGCAGGAGGGAGGGCATGTGAGATTTTATTTAAGTGTTCTTGTAAGCCATCTAAGATATTAATGTTGCAAAGCTACTTATCAATATTTAAGAACGTAAAAGGAGTGTGAGGGTGGGGTGTAAAGCGCTCTGTGTGTGTGTGTGTGTGTGTGTGTGTGTGTGTGTGTGTGTGTGTGTGTGTGTGTGTGTGTGTGTGTGCGTGTGTGAGAACCTTAGAGCAACAATCAGACATGCGATGAGGTCTCTCTGGCGGTTAGAGAGGAGGACTTACTCAGTCTCCATCCCACTAAAAGCTTTCCCACACAACACACAACACACACACACACACACACACACACACACACACACACACACACACACAGAGATAGTGAGTTCTGTTTAAGTGATGGTCAGGATTGTAAATACAACTGCTAATGCCCTTTAACCACAACATCCTTATTTTATGTTGTGGTTAAAATATGGTGATTTATGTCTAAGTGTGTTATCATTATATATGTTGTTATGTGCATTTATATGGATTAGTGTATGCATCATTTCCTGCTTGGATTACAACATACTTCATTCATCTGAGAGCATGCAAGTGTTTGGGCATGCACAGGTGTAAAATATTTCTCCAAGAATTTATTTAATCAGCCTGAATTCATGAATCTACACTTACTCAATATAACTCAGATTTAAATTGAAAGTTTGTGCCACAATGAAGTTCTCCCAAATAACACTGTGTGTAGTAGAAATTGATTTATTTCCAAATAATTTAAATGCTATTTAGTGGGGAACTATTTTAACTAATTAGGGCTGCATGGTGGCATAGTGGTTAGAATTGTTGCCTTGCAACAAAAAGGGTCTGGGTTCACATCCCTACCTGGGCTTTTCTGCATGGAGTTCGCATGTTGTCCATGTGCATGCGTGGGGTTTCTCTGGGTACTCCAGCTTCCTCCCATAGTCCAAACACACAACTGCCAGGTTGATTAGTCTGTCTAAATTGTGTGTTTTCGTTTTGGTTACAGTTTATATATATATATATATGAATGTATCTCAGAAACTAATTAATGGAAGCACTTCAAATAAATTTGTTGTTGTTTGAAAGGATTGCGTGCAGCTTTTTTTTCAATTACAATTTTGAGGGATAAAGCTGTGGCATTTCTGTATAATGAAAAATATGTGTAAAAACAAAACACGATTTTCAATTTCTGTATGGATAATTGCATTTTTAGTACAATATTTTGTTGCTATGAACATTTTACAAATATATTATTACAATTTAGAATGTACGGGCTGTATTGATGTATTGCAGGTTGAAATACTCCTAAAAATGACACCAAAGCATGTAAAAATGTAAATGTAAGCTCTGGCGAACTTGTTCTATGGCAGGTCTTAAGAGGGTTAAATGATCTCTCAGTTTAAGTTGAATTACTGAAATAAATGGTCTTTTGCACCATAATCTGATTTTTTCAAGTCTCACCAGTAAAAAACAGGAATTTCTAAACACTTCAAATATCTGAACACTTATGTGGGGAAACAAAAATAGAAATCACTTAACTTTAAATGATAAACAATAAAATAAAATCTGTCCACAAAACAGAAAAGCTCTAGTGACGACAGGATGGGTTACATACCGCAGGACACACACACGCAAACTCACCCACACACACACACACACACACACACACACACACACACTGACCTCTGGACAGTGTTTTGTCTTCCTGTGTCATTTCTGGCGCTACACATCCAAAACCACACAAACCACTAAATGATAGCTGCAGGCTGGAAGAGGTGTGCGTGTGTGTGTGTGTGTGTGTGTGTGTGTGTGTGTGTGTGTGTGTGTGTGTGTGTGTGTGTGTGTGTGTGTGTGTGTGTGTGTGTGTGTGTAAAATGACCTCAGGTGAGGCTAGATAGATGGTCAGTCTGACCCCCCTACAGGAGTACAGGTACGCTTATTTACACAGAGCACCCTAAGGTGTGTGTGTGTGTGTGTGTGTGTGTGTGTGTGTGTGTGTGTGTGTGTGTGTATTTATGCTTGGTGTGAGGAAAAACAAAATATAATGGTCATTTTCAGCAAAGGTCCAGGTTATTCTTTGTCACAATATTTATTTATTGGTCTGGGTGGACAGAGAGATATTTGGCATAGCTTCTTTCCCCTCCATAAAATTAAGGACAACACAAATTTATTCATCACACAAAATACTCAGCATTAGTGCATTTATAAGGAGAGGTGTATCAGACTGTGCTTTTTCTTTTAATTTACCCTTTTAAAGCAGAAAACAGTTGTTTACCCCATCCAGTAAGTATGGATGATTTTTTTTAGAAATTCATAAAAGTGACCCTGTACTGTGTTATGATGTAGATGAAGTGTTAGTTGTTTGTCCTTCCTTGTCCAGTTTTTTAAAAATTCGTTATGCTTAGGAAAACACTTCATCAATAAAGTTCAGATTTAAGGTTGTGAAAATATTTTTTTTTATAATAATTTTTTCTCATCGACAGCCAAATGCATTGGTGTGAATTCATGTAAACCCCCAGCATCAGTCAACTCAGCAGCGGCATTGCTCGAGCTTTAAAGTATGCTTGAATAACAACCTTGTCTTATTTTATGCCATTTCCCAGAGAAGTTTGCTCCACAGCCAGCGAATCACATTGATTTGGCTCTAAAAGGTGAATAAATTGTACATATGCTTTATGGAAACAAAAATCTATGCTGCTGCTTACTCTGCTTGCCACTTCTGTAAATCAGAAGGTGATCAATGTGTAATGATTGATCCATTGCCTGGGTGTGAGTATATACCACTGTACTTTTATGTGTGTGTGTGTGTGTGTGTGTGTGTGTGTGTGTGTGTGTGTGTGTGTGTGTGTGTGTGTGTGTGTGTGTGTGTGTGTGTGTGTGTGTGCAAAAAGGTATCCAAGCGGTTGTAAATCAGAATAAAACATTGCAAAAGTATAGTTTTCCTTTCTGTTTTGGAGGACATGTGTGTGTTTGTGTTGTGCATTTTTGGCTAGAATCCTCTAGGAGTTTATGCTAAATCTACTCAACCAGGCGTGTGGTCTTATGCTTTTATTTGTGTGTTTGTGTGTGTGTGTGTGTGTGTGTGTGTGTGTGTGTGTGTGTGTGTGTGTGTGTGTGTGTGTGTGTGTGTGTGTAGCCCTCCAGCAGGGTCATTCCTGTATTGACAACCTGCTTGTTCCTGTCACACAGAGAACATGAGTAGAAAGGCCATTCTCATTTAGCATTGTAAAGCGTCCACAGTGTCATAATGACCTCTAGCCATTTATAAATCATACTTTAACATGAGGGAGATGGACCTATAACCGCTGACTGATTGCAGAATTGATCAGAATTACTCATTCATGAATCGAACAAGAGTTTTTTTGCGGCAGTCTAACTCGTTTTAAAAGGTTGTGTCGTTCACCTGGGAAATAAAAGTGCTTATGATACGGTAAAAGCTGTGGTATTTATATTTTGGCTTCATGTTTTTATGAGTGTGTCCTGCATTTATGTCTTACATCTTTAGTACATTTATTTTTTTCATGTTCTCTCTGTTTTTTTGCTCCAAGTCCATCTTTGCTTTCCTCATTTCAATCAACCACCTCATATTAATCTGCATAAGAACAATCAGCAGCTCATGTTTACTGATTCGCTCAATCAGGTATCAGTTTTCCCTCGGGGGTTTGGGGTCCCATCAGGAACCTTTCTGTGTGTGTGTGTGTGTGTGTGTGTGTGTGTGTGTGTGTGTGTGTGTGTGTGTGTGTGTGTGTGTGTGTGTGTGTGTGTGTGTGTGTGTGTGTGTGTGTGTGTGTGTGTGTGTGTGTGTGTGTGTGTGTGTGTGTGTGTGTGGTAGACAAAAGAGGAACATCCATGGGAGAGTCAAGCAGAACGTGTTGATCGATCCTCAGCAATTACCAGCCAATCGAAATGTGATTTATTTCCCAAGGAATTATTTCAGTATGAACAGAGCCTGGCCAGTTAATGGGTGTGTGTGTGTGTGTGTGTGTGTGTGTGTGTGTGTGTGTGTGTGTGTGTGTGTGTGTTGTCAATAAACTACCACTCACCCTTCTATTCTTCTTCCTGTATGTCTTCATTTGCGCATCTCTCCCTCCATATTTCCTTTTTGTTTTAATCAAATTACCTCTTTCTCGCCACAGCTTTCCGTTCTGCACATATCTCTTTGTCATTCCTTCACTAACTTTGTTTTAAAACAATATTCCCTAACTTATCCACTTTACCCAGACTCCTCTTCATCATCATCTTCCCTCATAGTCATCCGTCTTTCCGTGAATGTCTCTTTTTTTGCTCCATGTCTCCTCCTCTCCCTGATCACTCCCATGTGAGGCTTTCATTCTGAAGCCTTGTCAATACAATCAGTCAACCAAACAAAAAGACCAACTGACCAATTGAGATATTTTTACTCTTAATCCCCTTCACCCATCCCTTTACTCCCTCCTCTTTTTCCACCTCCTCCTCTATTCTCGTCTCTTTTTGTTGCACTTAATTAAGTCGCCAAGTGGCTGTCAGGAATAATTTTTTGCTGCGGCATGGGGCTAAGGGCCGCGGCGGACTTGACATTTGATAATATTGCGTCTCCACGTTGATTGAAATTGATTTGGGGGGGGGGGGGGGGGGGGTGCGCTCAGCACCGTTGTGATTGTTTGACAACTCTCAGCCAATCAGCCCCAAGGACAGCCCGCGGACCCCTCCACCATCACCACCCTCCACATCTTTGTTGTGGCAACTCATATTCCTACGAGTGATGGCTAGCATTTTTGCTTGTATGTGTGTGTTGGTGTGCACTCTACATGGAGTGTGTGTGTGTGTCATGATACCACGGGTCAGACACGAAGTACCGTCGCCAGGTCGTGCAACTGGCAGTCACACTTTTCATAAATCAGCAAGGTGGTGCAGAGAGCACAAACTTACATCTGTTTCTTTCTTCTGTTGTGTTTTTGAAAGTTGTGCAGCTGCCTCCTCCTTTCAGCTACTTCCTCTCCTTAATAGAGGGTATAATGTCAGATGCAAATGACTGCTTTAATTGTTGCCTTGCTAGTGCAGAGTGGGGGTGTTAACTAAAGAACATCACGATGAAATGCCGTTCAAAAGCACGCAGCAGTCTGAATCAATTAAGGTAATTAATTACGAACCCAAATAAGAGTTTCTGTGATGTTTACTATCCGTCTGCTCAGTCCCAGACCGGAGGCCCGAGCAGCGATGTCTCACGTCCTGCTTTGGTCCCTGCTACTATCTTTTTATTAGCTGTTGTCCCAGGGCAAAACTTAATTGCTATTTTTGTTTTTTTTTAATGATAAATGATTTTAGAGCACCCAGCCTAAACAGCAGGCAGGCAGGGCAGTAATTCACATTATTTGAAAGTGTTTTTAATTAGTTTTGACCAATTTTTTTAAGTGCTATTTGATAAATTCTTTAGAGTGCAATTATAATTATATCTAATTGTGTCCCCAGTTTTTCTTACTATTTATCTTTTTGACACTTTTTTGTTATTATTTTAGAGCATTTTATAACTTTAATGTAAACTGCAACCCAGATAAGCAGAAGACATCATCATGCTTCATCAAGCAGCATTATAAAAGTTTTAATGTGATTGTTTTGTTTTTGGGAGGTGGAGGAGGTGGGTGGATGGTACTTTTTTAATATTGCTGATTTTACATTTGTTTTAAAGTTGTGGAAAACAAGTAAATATATTGAGCCATCAAAAATCAGGTTCTTTTTTTATATAAAAGGGAATAAAACTGAAACTGACTTGTCTTTTTTAATGATTGTGGAACGTGACAGGCTACTTTTTACCTTATCAAGTTGTAACAATGGTTAAAATGTCTTATTAAAGAGTTCATCTGTGTTTTATATTCAGTTTACAAAAAGGAAAGCAAAAGATTCATCCCACTCAGTTGCAATTTTTGTTAAATTTCTAGAAAATGTAAATATTTTAAGTTCGAAAAACTATTTTGTAGAAGTTTTTTACAAGGTAGATCACAATGGAGTGGCAGTAGAATGTAAAACCACATTTATCTTGTTGAATAAAGGCAGCTTGAGCAGTCAAATGTCACATACCAAAAAGTCAGAGCCAAGTCTGAGCTGCTTTCTCTGCAAATGTGTAATCTTAAAAAGGCAAGCGAGAGAGAGGGAGATACAGTTGGATCTGAAAAAAAGCTGGTTTAACATGTAATAAGAGAGCAACACCTTCTAACATTTGCACTTCCAAACCCGCTTCAGCTGGTTTTGGTAACACCAGAACAACTTCAAAAAATGTGGCCAAAATCCCTCCACAACATGTAACTCACAGAACTTTGTGGTCTTCCACCGAGCACTGTAAAAAAATGCACTCCTTCTGGTCACTGAACATCCTTTTGTACATCAAAAATTGTGTGTTCTGTCCCCGTGCTCTGAATAAATAGAATGATGGCATACTTTGGACAAATAAAACTTAAAAAAAATCTGTGTATCCCCTTTGGTGCTGATCAGTGACAATGAGTTGCTTCTCATTTCTTAAACAACCATGTGGAAAGACACATCTGGTGGACGTTGAAAAGATGTTAGTCTGTTGGAGAGGGGTCAGATCATTGGCATGCATCAAGCTGAGAAAACATCTAAGGAGATTGTACAAATGACCAAAACTGGGTTCAGAACTGTCCAACACATTATAAATTACTGGTCTGATGAGTCCAGGTGGACCCTGTTCCAGAGTGATGGTGCATCAGGGTAAGAAGAGAGGCAGATGAAGTGATGCACCCATCATGCCTAGTGCCTACTGTATAAACCTGTGGGGACAGTGTTATGATCTGGGGTTGCTGCAGTTGGTCAGGTCTAGGTTCAGCAACAGGATGTGCTCCAAGAATGAGGTCAACTGACTACATGTATATACTGAATGACCAGGTTATTCCATCTTACCTGATGGCACGGCCATAATCCAAGATGACAATGCCAGGATTCATCAGGCTCAGATAGTGAAAGAGTGGTTAGCATGAGACATCATTTTCACACATATATTGGCCACCACAGAGTCCAGACCTGAACTCCATTGAGAATCTCTGGGATGTGCTGGAGAAGGCTTTGTGCAGCAGACAGACTCTACCATCATCAATGCGAGGTCTTGGTGAAACATTAATGCAACACTGGATGGAAGTTAATCTGGTGACATAGCAGAAGCTTATCGAAACAACGCCACAGTGAATGTGTGTCGTAATCAAAACTAAAGGTTGTCTAATGAATTATTAGAGCGTGACTTTTCCTTTTTTGGTGGAGACTTTTTCTTTGGGGCAGGAAGTGTATAAAGATAATTTATCCAGTATTAAATTTAACACTGGGATAACTGAATATCACACAAATCTACTTAATGAGATCATTTAAAGGGATCATTTCAGAGTTTGTGATTAGATAATCATATACTTTAGAAATATGTTCATTTACATGTTAAATACACACACACACACACACACACACACACACGCGCACACACACACACACACACACACACACACAGTTGACAGAACTGGTCAATGAGCTGTCAGAACAGTTTTCTACATCACACAGTTCATTGCCTGATCTCTGTCTGTTTCCTTCTGCCTTTGTGTCTACTTCCTTCTCTCCCTGTCTCTCTCTCTCCCTCACTCCCTCCCTCAATCCCTTGATCCCTCCCTCCTTCTCTCTCACCCCCTCCTCTGTGTCTCCCCACTGTCTCATTAAACACAAAATACAATTAAGGAGTGTGTATCAATGTCAGACCCTTGCTATTAGCACCTCAACCTAAATGGCACTTGGCAGAGAACTGAATCACAGCTTCCTCCTGCGACTCCAACAATTAGAGGCCTCGCACATACGATCACTATCAAAGCACATTAACACCTAAGTAATTTGACACTTCTGTATACACAGTGTAGCGGTGGTGCTTAGGCATGCTAACACGTAGACATTGTTTATTTGAATAAAAATATACAAGTCTTTGTTTCCTTCTCGTGTTTTCAAGTTTGTTTTTATGCACTCAAAGCAAACTGCTAAACATGTAAACCTTTGCACACCATTTGCACATGCTTATAGCTGCAATCCAATCTAGTCATGTCCCCACTGGTTATCCAATTTTATGGGATGTTTAGCAAGTGAAATTTTGTCTTTGTATTCCATAAAAAAAAGCCTTTTTGTCAGATTTTGTCTCTAATTACAACTTGGATTTTTTGTGTGCCTGTAGCACCAAAATCCAGAGAGATGTCAGTTTCATGTTGGCAGCTCCCACCTCTCCTCTGACTCATCATGACGTTTTCATAATCTCTCATGATTTGTTTAAAAGTGTTTAATGAAGTTTGTGGTGTTACTGCAATAGCTCACATTATTCCTACAGTTAACATACTGTTGCTGTTAGTAGCACTAAAGTAGCTCTACACATGACTGTTTATGTTCTGCCATGTTAACGATGGCAAATGGTGAGCGTCCAGCTGCAGCATAAACACAAGCGAGTGCTGTGTGTGCCCCCAGTGGTGGCTTAAAGTATTTATATTGTGCCATGTCACACACCATGGTTGGTGGAAAATTAAGAAGTTTTGGTCAAGAAAACCATAATTTTTGTAACATGTCTCAAAAATTAATAACTTAAAATTACTTTAATTATCAAGAGTATTGATTCCAAAACATAAATAGCTAGAATCGGAGTATTGATACTTTAGTATCGATCCACACATACCTACTGGTAATATTGCACAACTGTTGGGCAAAGCAGCTTAGTGTGATTCAAATGGACATTTATATGTATCATGCTATTAGGAGTCTCCATCAGTGGCAGACAATTAAAATCTTCCACTCTTGCTTTTCTGTGTTTTTGTTTCTGCATTAATTCAATTCAATTTATTTAAACAGCACCAAATCTCGAGAAGTCGTCTCAAGGTACTTCACAAAGTAAACATTCCAGTACAGGTCAGTTCATTAAGACAATCAGTGAAATACATTCTATATAAGGAACCCAGCAGGTTGCATCGAGTCACTGACTAGTGTCAGTGTCTTTACAGCAATCCTCATACTAAGCAAGCATGCAGCGACAGTGGAGAGGAAAACTCCCTTTTAATGGGAAGAAACCTCCAAAGAATCCTGGATCAGTATAAGCAGCCATCCGCCACGACTCACTGGGATAGGAGAAGACAGAGCAGACATTTGTGCTGCCATGTAAATCTCTTCTGCCTCTATAAACACTTCAAATGTGAAAAAATTCCATCCATCCAATTTCTGTCAGGGTTTGGTTTTAGGATATATGTGTCTAAAACAAGCCATTTGAAAATGTCCCCATTTGTGATGTCACAAACAGGGAAAGTAGAACAAAACTCACATGCAAGAGAGAGTTGCTGCTGGAGGAGCAGTGGCTCTATTGACCCCCTCCCAGTTATTGTATCTTCTCATCTTATAGCAGCTTAAACGGGGCGTGGGTGGGTGCATTTTTTTTAAGCGACAGAGCCCTGAAACGGCTCATTCTGGCAGGTGCTGAAACTGCTGTCACCACTTTATATGAGAGGGATTTTGTGTAAAGGACTTCATGAACATGTTTTATGTAGACCATAAATCTATTATACCTCTGGAATAAAGATATCATATGTATCATTTAAATTTGTTTGGTACTAATTTGAAGAGCATATCACATTTATGAGCAAACATTTAAATATTTCCTTCATCTTCTCAAAATGAGATAAAGTCTAAGATAATAAAATCTAGTGGATAATAATTCTGTATGATTAGCTGCTGTAATTTTTATGCAAGGATACCTTTGCCTCTAACACGCTAGCCTACGCAGCCCTCTCTGACCGAGCAGCGGTAAACATCTGAGATCTAAATCCTCTTCTCAACATTGCCTAATTACTCCCAACAACATGGTTGCTGATTAACTTGTAATTGCTGCTCTAAATGCATCTTGTCCCTCTCTCCTCGTTAGGGTTATTACTGACTATAATTACCGCTAATGTGCAGAGTTTAACACACCGTTCTCACAAATCTTTACAAGAGTGCAGACATTCATGCAGTGGGAGGCTTAGACATAAACACCTGAACACACTCACAAACCCATGGACGCACCTCACCAGGACGATACTAAGCTTCTTGGAAACTGTGACCGTTGCACAAAGCAATAACAGTGAAATTTAGGCAACCAAATTCATTTTCACTCTGTCGCCTCATTTAACCAATGCCATTCACAGCAGCCAAATAGCGTAATGGTCTTCATATGTCACTTTGAGTCTCACCGGTTTCCTTTAAACATCATCAGATGGTAAAATCTCAAATGCTTATCGCATGATTTTATGAGTGATGTCTATACATTGTTTTAAAATGACAGCTGAACTTGATAAACATTTGTGATTGTGGCAAGAAAGGCACTTTTATGCATCAATAAATGTACTGATGAATGTGTGTTCAAAAATGCTATAGATGATAGAAAAGTTTGGAATTTGTTCACAAGTGTTGACCTCCTACCCAGCCGCCCACACACACACACACACACACACACACACACACACACACACACACACACACACACACACACACACACACACACACACACACGCACGCACGCACGCACACACACACACACACACACACACACACACACACACACGCACGCACGCATGCACGCTCGTGCGCGCACACACACACACACACACACACACACAAACACACAAATGCATGCTCACACACACAATAAATACAAAACTGTTCAATTCTTGTTTTGCAACAATCATCCAAATAAATCTCCAGCTAAAAACTGATTATAAAAATGTATTTTTAATGTTTTAAGTATATCCTGTCATCACAGAGATCATATGCTGAATTGTTTTGATATCCTGCAGGAAATCATATAAGTAGCGACATATGTTTTGCATTTCCATAAAAGCAACATTTAGATAATTAACTATCTGCTTGCAAAACCCAAACAGCAAATTTTCAAACGCTCATCTGTTGTTTCCTTACCCAGTCCCTGTCCAGTACAGTAAATTAATAAATGCTCATGTTTAAATGATTTTTTCCCCATTGGAGGGGGTCTTTTTGTGTGAAATTACACCATACTAAATTAAGATTGTCCCTCCATGAAGCACAATGACAAACCTGTGATGGCATGACACCACTATTGTTTGGTTTCTCTCCCTCTTATAGCACAATATGATTCTACTTTTATTTTTTCCTTTATTCTGAACAAAATTCCTTTGGATTTAAATCCAACTTAATTTTAAATCTCCAACTAAACTTGCTAGGGAGAAAGCAATGAGCGCAAATCTCCTTTTAAGTTCATAATCACTTTCTCCTTTGGCCAGAGATAATGGGACTACTTGTGAGAGATTTAGTCTTCCGTCTGTCTTTCCCTCCCCTGCCCTCTCTGTACACCCCCCCAACAAAAAAGAAAACACACACACACACACACACACACACACACACACACACACACACACACACACACACACACACACAATCTTTCTTTCTTCGGACCATTAGTGATATTGCCGGGCCGCAGACCTCTGTGTTAAGTCACTTAATCAAAAGCAATGGGTTGAAAATCTTGTTTGGCCTCTTACGTCTGATTCATTCCTGCAGACAGGAGTAAGAGAGAGACAGAGAGAAGGCCGGGGGAAATAAATGGAGAGTGAGACAGATACATAGAGGGAAGAGAAGTGAGGGAGTGAGGGGGAATGTGTGAAAAGATGCTCCTATGTGTTATCAGCTAAGTAGCAGCAGAAAGCCCTCTGGGTGATGAAGAGCCTGCTGTTCCTCTAACCACTTCTGACTGCTGTGCGTCGCATCCACACACTTTCTAGAGGCAGTTGTGCTTCTTTTTCATTTTTGTTGATAAAATAGCATTCACAACAAAAATTGATTTTCTTACACTACACAGACAGAGGACTTCTGAGGAACTCTGCAAATAAAGGGGCACAGCAGAACTTGGAGTCTGGCTTAGGAGTTAAGTGCTCGCCCCATATTCAGAAGGTTGCAGGTTCGAGCCCCGCTCAGTTGTTGTGTCCTTGGGCAAGACACTAAACCTACCTTGCCTCCTGGTGGTGTTTGGAGGGACTGGTGGCACCTGTGTATGGCAGACTCGCCTCCGTCAGTGTGCCCCAGGGCAGCTGTGGCTACAATGTAGCTCATCACCACCATGGTGTGAACTGGTGAATGACTGATTGTGCTGTAAAGTGCCTTGGGGGGTTCCAGGACTCTAGAAGACGCTATATACAATACAGGCCATTCGCCATCTCAATCATTATTATTCATGATATTCAAACATCTAAATAAGTGGATAACAGCAGCATGACTCTACCACTGACTCCATTTGTTTTGCAACACTGATGTTTTATCTCCACAAATGACACATGCCTAAAGGAGTTCTGCCATGTTGTGGAGTTGCTAATGCTAACAGTTAGCTTTTACTAGCCGAGATGTTTTCTGGTGTTTCCTGGACGCTAAATCAACAACAGCCTTCCATGTCATGAGCCGAGATGTGTGAACCCATGAACCTATAAACACACATGACTGTTTTTCATTTCAGTCCCAAGTGCTTCATTACACTTGATCCAGCTTTGTCTGAATTTGGTCATTAACCTCTCCCAAACGTGTCTCACATTTCTTATCTTGTCCTTCCTAAACACAGAAAATAAATAGAGAACGATTTGAGCTGTTCCAGATGTTCTCCACAACTTTGTGAGAATTTGATATTTATTGTACAAATCTTCAAACATGGTAAAAAAAAAAACAACAATCCAGTTATGCATCTTCAATTTTGAACTCTTGCAAGCATTTTGTGACACTTTGCAAACTTTTGTGTGAATGTTATTTGTTTAAAAGCGTACATTTTTGAATGTTTAATTTCAGATGGGTACAGTTTTTATGCTTTGGTATGGACAGTCAAATAGAGGTGATGTGGGGAAGTTATTATTCTGTGGAGACAGAGTCCAGGTTTTTGTTCCGTTAGCCATAGATGCTCTGGTGCATCAAGTTTTTTAAAATATCATTCAGTCGTGTCCCTTTATCATAATTCTGAGCACTTGCCCAACGCTCAGGGTTAAATATTTTAATATTACTCAATGTCAAACGAACTAATCATGAAGCAGAATGTTATTGTAGGGCCTCAAGTACATAAGTACAAATGAGTGTGTGGTGTGCGTTTGAAGGAAATGATGGGTGATGGAGGGGTTCTGCACTCAAAGGGGGGCAAATGGAACATACGCTGCAACCAGATCCTTCCTCCAACCTCTTTAATGTTGTACGACACATAACACACAAGCACGTGCAAAGACTTCATTTTAATTTATTAATCCAAAAAGAGTGAAAAAAGTTTATTTCCTGTTCTCAGTGCATCAGAAAGGCTTGATAATCAATCACTCGCCTACTGGAGGATGTGTAGCAGAAGGAGGAAGAACAGAAGATGGTGGATCCACCAGTACGCATCTATAAAATACTTGTTCAGTAATACATGCTAATGACCATCGATCTGTAAAAATGAGTAGAACCAATTTGTCAAAACAAGCACTTGTCAAAGCCAGAAATGACTTTATGGTTTGAAGAAGCAGATGGAGCAGAAGTATGACTTTGATTCCCTTCATACCATGAATGCACTTTCAAACATTCACAAAGCTTTTAATGTTAGTATTCTCTGGGACTTTAGTTGTAGAACTTATGAGGTTTTTTTCTTTCCTTTAAAAGTGGACTACTGCATTAATGCTGAAGATCAAAAAGATGGTTTAAAAGTCATAAGTAAATTGAATTTTCTTAATTATAGTAAAAGTCAAAAAGCAGAGTATGTTGTTGTGAATTACACACAGACAGCATGCAGGTCAGGGAGTAAGCTCACCTCTTAAGACGATCCTCGTTTTCATTTCCTAATTGAGAGAGCGAGATGGATTGAGGGATGGATGGAACATGGAAAATTTGTATAACTCTCTTATCTTTAGTGTGTTTTGATAGCCTTTCATTTGATGTTGTGCCCCCCTCCCCCTTATTTCCTTTTGCCCCATATGTATGAATGTTTGAAGTCTCTTGGATTTAGGACATTGGATTGAAGGATTGCACACTTAGCAGCCCTACTTAGTGGAATCAAGCCCCTTTTAAAAACACCCCTGAAAAGCAGAAGAAAATCCTTCTCAGACCAAATCTTTTAAAGCACGGCTTTATTTTTGCAGTATTTTGTAATTTAAAATGGGTAAATAAAAATAAATGCTGAAAAAGGAACTAATAAAACAGAAAAATACACATAAAACTCCTCAATATGCTATAAATGACAGTATTTTTGTTAAATTGCAAAGCCCATCCCTCCCCAGGACTCCTTGTTGGTCTGGTGAGTCTTGTGAGGTTTCTTCACATCAAACGAACTGAAGCACCTGTACACACACTCAGCTGCTGCCTAGAGTAAAAACACACTGTTACACACACCTCTCAGACTTAAAAAACACTCATTTCAATTAAGAGCCTGACACATGCAGGCTTTCATCCAATCACCAGCCAAACACCTCATATTTCAGAGATTCTGCCCGGTTGCTGTCAATTCAATTAAAACATGCAGCAATACGTCTTTGATCTCAGTATTGGCTATCAGGCACAGACACCTGATCCAAGTGCCACTGCTGGCCTCATTGTGTAGAACACAATGCTGCTAAAAGCTAACATCATCTGGCCAGCATTAACAACAGTTTTCATGCAGCAGCGATGTCACAACATGTGTGCATGTGTGTGTGCTGAACACTGACATGTGGTCGAACTTGGTCTGTGAGCTACGTAGCGTGGTACAACCAACAAATTATGATTCGGCATGTCCTTCTTTACATATATATGTGAATTTCGTGTCCCTACGTAAAAATGAACTATTTTTAATAATTTAAAAGTATCGGCCTAAACCCTTGGCCCGAAAGAAAACCTGACCTAGATTTTAGCCCTTTTTGGCCGCCGTTCGGCCCGCGTTGGTCCCAGGCATACGAAATTGTTTTGGTGCATCCCGGTGCTGGCCCGACCCAAAGAATTCGAATTTGTGCTGGTCGGAACGTTTAAATGGTCCGTTTGGGCCCAGAGGGCAGATTTCCCGCCATTGTTGCCATGTGCTCGACAACGTGGCATTTTTCAACCAATTTTTACCAAACAAACACTGATTTGGCATGCTGCCGTCACCCCGAACTAGCCCAGACAGTTTGGTAGCCGTAGCTCGTTGTTCTGGTGGTGTTCTGGCTCAGAGGTCACAGCCTTGGTTCTCGAGAATGTTGACATGTGACAAACCAACATCCACAACTTGCCCACATTTGGCCCAGACAGATCTGGCCCACAGCAACCGAAACCTCAACTGGCCCACATTTGGCTGAGACAGATCTGGCCCATAGCCACCTGACCTTAACTGGCCCACGTCTGGCTTGGACAGATTTGGCCCACAGCAACCTAAACCTCAACTGGCCCACATCTGGCTCGGACAGATCTGGCCCACATCAACCTAAATATCAACTGGCCCATGTCTGGCTTGGACAGCTCTGACCCATACCTACCTAACCTCAACTGGCCCACATCTGCCTTGGCCAGATCTGGCCCACAGCAACCTAAACCTCAACTGGCCCACATGTGGCATGCCTCAAATGAGCCGTGCTATCACTGCCAGATCTGATCCATGCCTGGTTGACATGCCATTTGCCTGCCAGATGTATGCCGGATGTGCCGGCTTGACGCCAGATCTGGCCCATGTCAGCCTGCTACCTGGGTATTTACTGGACAAGAATTTCCATGGGCTGGAATTGTAAGTTTTTTTCTTTCAAATGGGAGGTTCCCACCACCGCCATTTTGACTGTGTCCCGTGTTCCATCACGCCCAGACAATCTAAAAATGGGAAAAGAGACGGAGTTGAGAGTGGGGCTGTTACAGCCGTTACAGTTTAAACAAATGAACCAAAAGCTATTAGCTAACTTAGCTAACCCAAGAAGCTAAGAAGGGGCACCAGTGACTGGGGTGGGAGTGGACTGGCCTATCTGGCATTCTGGCATTGTCCCGGTGGGCCGTTTGCCCAGCTTGGGCTGTCAGACTGTAAATATGTTTATTTAAGCTGTGAACTTGGCATTTTTAACATGGGAGTCAATGAGGATTTGCTCACTTCTGGTGCCAGCCCCTAATGGATGAGGGTGGAACTGCACATTTAACCACTTCCGTGTTGGCTTCAGGTCTGAGAGCCTGGGGTTTCCCCTTGGTGTTGAATCATGAGGTGTATTTTTTATTTTTCATTTTTACATACCTTCTGTATTTAGTTTTACTAGAAAAATTGAAGCAAACCGTAGCAGTGGCCAGGGTTTGAATTACGGGGGAGCTTCGGTGATGACACACCGGGAAGGGGGGCCTTAAAATTCTTCTTCTTTGATGGTGTATGGCAGACTGCCCCATTGGCTGAGTCTCTAATGATGACTACATCATGTTGTTCATTGCTTGACTGGTTCTACAGTTGCATGTGTAACGGTGAGGATTAGCAACATTTATTAAATGATCAATAAGATGTGATATTCCATATAAATATGAATTATCATGATTGGTCTTTGAATATTTAATAATTACCTTTAGATTATTTGACTATTCAGGGAACACACACTTCACATTAATTCAGACAGAGTCTGATACTGATAGATTAAATTATAGAATCAACTATTACTGATCTGGTGCAGTTCAAGATCTGAAATGAATCATTACAGGAGAAATATTCATTTTAATCCACAATGTAATGTATAGGCCAAATTAATCAAACACTTTGGATTTGAACAAAGCGTTTATTCAACAAAATATGATTTTGTTTAGGCTGGGAAGATATAGATTTATTCAGAGAGTGAAAGTCTCGTCTTCATGACACCTTGAGTTTCCAGCTAAGATATGAGAGCTTGGAGAATCAATCAATCAATCAATCAATCAATCAATCAATCAATCAAAGCTTTATTTATAAAGCTTTATTTATAAGGCTTCTGCCTTGCAACAAACTTACTCAGCTCAGAATAAGAAACATATTGGGGGAGCTCAGGGTGGGTGGTGATGTAAGAACTGGGACAGGGTCAATAGAGTTACCAGAAATAGCTGCTCTAATGCCCGATACTTTGTGAACAAAGAATTTGTGAAAATCTTCAGAGTTTCCAGTAGCTGTAGGAGACATGAAGCTAGGCTCCTGATACACCAGAACAGAGTTCAGTGTGTTGTGGAGAATCTTGGGATTCTTGGAGTTTGTTTCAATGATGTCTGCAAAATAGGCAGTTCTAGCAGCCCTCACAGCATCCTGATAAGCAACCAAAGATGCTCTGAACAACTCACGCGAGACCTGTAGGCCATCCTTTTTCCACTTTCTCTCAGAGGATCTACATGTCCGCCTACAAGCCTGTATGACATCAGAGAGCCAAGGCTCCCTCCTAGGCCTAGACTTGCAAAGCTTGAGAGGGGCAACCACGTCCAGGACCTGATTACAAAGTAAATCAAAGTGTTGTGAGTAATTATCAATGTTAGATGGATCTGGGTTAAAGGTCTCTAACCTTACAGACATACAGTCCACAAACTTTGCAACAGTTTCTGCATCCAGGGCTCTGAACCTAGTAGCTGGAGCTTCACACACAGGAGATGGCAACGCAACATAAAAGAGTATTGGAGAGTGGTCAGAAAACACAGGAGGCAAAGTCTCAAGGTTCATGACAGGGAGACCAAAAGAGAGAACCAGGTCCAGTGTGTGACCCCTGGCATGAGTTGGGGATGATACCCATTGAGTTAAATTGAATGAATCTAGCAAATTCAAAAAGCCTTTAGCAAGCACATTGTCAGGACAGCAGATATGGATGTTAAAATCACCAAAAAATAGGACATACTCATATTTTAGGATACAGTCTGCCACAGGATCATAGAAATGATGTAAGGAAGTTGGAGTCAGTCTTTGGAGGGTGATAAATCAGCACAACGAGCAGGTGGGGAGAGATGCGCAGTTCAAACAGGCACAGTTCAAAGGAAGAAAATTACATAATGGGTGTAAGCTGTTTACAAGGAAAGCTGGATTTAAAAACAACAACCAGCCCACCACCTCTACCCCGCAATCTAGGGATATTAAAACAGGAGCAGCCAGGTGGTACCAGCTCCAGCAGGGCGCTTGAGTCACCAAATGGGATCCAAGACTCACAGATGCACAGAAAACTCAAGCCATGTTGAATACCCCCCCCCCCCCCCCCCCCCGAAGAATAAAGGTTTTGTTCTGCACAGACCTGGCATTGACCAGACCAAACTGGGTCTGCGGCGGGGCCGCAGCACCGGGATCACGCACGGGCACTACGAACGGAGCCGCAGCACTGGAATTGCGCACGGGCACCATCTCCTCCAGCTCAGAGCCCGTAACCAAGCGCAGATTCTCCCAGCAAACCCCACTCTGGTGAGGTCCTCGAGCCGAATGACCGTGGAACGGTGCCAGCTCACCCTCAGAGCCGGCCAAGTTTACAAGGCAGGGTGCAGAATAATCCATCTGACGTCTCGGAGCCACCGGGTCACAAGCTGGGCCGAATTGGACTAGCCGCCTCTTCAGGGATCCAGGAAGTCCAGCCCAGCGTCTCACGCGCCAGCTGCCTCGCTTTCCCCATCTTCTATGATGCTTCCTTCTCGAGCTGGGGCAGACAGAAGGCCGACAAATCACTGCCGGGGGGAGAGAGCACACGGGCAGTCCAAACAACAACGCCATCCGTGAGGTTCCCAGCGCGCAGCGCCCGCTACATCAACAGGAGGATGAAGCCTCAGCAGCACAGCTTGATTATAAGTCACCAGAGAAGCCACACCGTTCAGAAAAACCATCAAAAACAACAAAAGTGCATAAAAGCCAACATAAAAGCCAATAAAATGCAAGGTTCCATTGCATGAAGAAGATGAGCAGCTCACTGTGTGCACCCGCGCGATCGCCGCCATCTTGAACTCTCCAGAAGGACTTATTAGGCTCCCTTATTTGGTAACAAGGTCGTTGAGCAGTGCTTTTCTGGTTTGGAAAGCAGACAGATATGACGTGGCACACCACATCTCGTCGTATCGGCACCACAGTGTCAGATTGACCTGTAAGTTAAAAATTATCTTATGGTCATTTTTGATTAAATACGTGGCCTTTTGGTACACTACACATGTAGAAACTGGTTGGCAGACAACAATAGCTCTCACCCCATGACTGAGCTCTGCTGCTGGGTCATGGTCTATACGGTGTTATTTACATATATAGGATGGCTTTACAGGCTAGTATTTAGACTCAATTTAACATAAACCAAGAAATAGTGTGATGTCATCAGACAATTCATTCTTAAATTTCATCAAATGGCACATGAGATGACTTTTTTTCTGCTAAGACACAGTTATTTGTTGACCGTAAGAACCAACCAATTTTCTTCTAAAGACTTTAAAGATGTGTTGTGGTTGGCCCTAGATGGTTGCATTACTAAAAACTACCAATATTTCTTTTAAATTGTATAAAAAGTCAACATCTCCTTTCTAGTACAACCGGAGTATTCAGTAATTCTAAGCATTGGATGAATTGCAGTGGAAGTTGTGAAACACTGGTCTTACCCCCAAATTCCACTACCTCCGCTCCGCTCCGGTCCGCCCCCGCCCTCCGCAGCCGCTCACTTCCGAACTCAATTTTTACTGCTACCCGCTTTACAACGGCTCCGCTCCGGTGCGGAGACCTGAGGTGGGCAAATAAGCATGCGCGGGATTTTCGAGATCTTGCGATACAGTCCGAGCAATAAACGCGGAAGTTAGATCCAAACACCCGTTGTGTGGGAGAAGCATCGAAATGAACTGTTTAATCTGCTTATCATTTGTGTTGAGAGATCAGCAGTGTTTGGATCAACAAAGTGTGGCTACTTTGATAGTGGAAACTGTATTTATGGCTTACTTTTGTGCATTTAAACTTCAGCCGCCACTGATAGTTGTTAAAAGTTGTTAAACCTGTGCATATGAAACAAAAAACGCCTTTTGTTTATCGATGTATTGTGAAAAACGGAAGTTGTGCCCGCTCCTTTTCCTGTTGGACGGTTGTGATTTCTGTCCATTTACTGCGGAGGTGTTCCGGCGTCCGGCGAAAATAGGATCGATTCTATTTTTGCCGGACGCCGGAACAGAGGGCGGCGCACGGTGCCGCACTGCCGGAGCACAGCCGCAGTAGTGGAATTGCTCTGATTGACTACAACGGGACCGATTTTGCTTCGGCGTTCGTGTCGGAGCGGAGCGCAGCGGAGCGGAGGTAGTGGAATTTGGGGGTTAGTATTTAAGGCTCTGGCAGAGACAGCACCATCCTACCATACTGAGCTGTTAATAAAACATGTACCAACACGTCCCCTGTACTCCTCTGACAAGCACCTACTGGTTGTCCCAAGGGCCAAGCCACATGGAGAGCGTGCCTTTGCGATTTTAGTACCAAAATTGTGGAATGAATTTCAACTTAAGATAGTATGGAGTATGGAGCTTTAAAGCTAAGTTCGCTTGGTTTCTCAGGACGACTTGAACTGCATTTGATCCTTTTGTTTTGGTAGACCCATGGGCACTTACCTGGTCCACTTGTTAGTGTATTTTGGGGATTAACTGTACCACAGCTCGGTTGATCTGTTTTATGTTTTGTGAGATTTTCTTTTTTTTCCTTTATTTTATAATTTGGTCATTTTTTATTGTGTAGCCAGCCATAAAATTTAGAGTTAAGTTTGTTTTTAAGCATCAAGCAATAACAAGAAACTGTTGTAGAAAATGCCTTATTTGACTGCAGAAAGGTAACTTTCATTCAGGAAAATCTCTTAACATGGATGTGAAAGTAGAACTTATAACCTAAAACTAATATGCAACCAGCCACTAGGGGGTGCTTTGATTTCTTCCATAATCAGCTCCAGTGTGTTTTTATAATCGTTGATGAGGATCATCTTGACTATTGTAACATTGTAAAACTGAAAAGAAAACAACAACAACAACAACAATAATACTAATAATAAAAAGGCCAAAGAGAAAAACAGCAAAACTATTGTGAGTGAAATGACACGTTTAACTGTGGCCTCTGTTGTTGCACACAGAACCAAATTTTGCATATGTAATGTTAAAGTGACAACACTAACCCTGCTGAAATCAATCCTATAAGAAAAAGACATTTCCTCTGTTTCCCCTGGGTCTGTCGAGGGGTTGAAGTAATAGATGAGGGGCAAGAAGGCATATGCATATCTGTGCATGCATGTGTACACACTCGATGTGTGCTCGTGAAAATCATTTGCACACATATGCATGTGTGTATCGCCTTATTCATCTGAATATGGATTTATTGAGCAGGCGTCTCAAAATTAAATGCTTTTGGTCAGGCAGATTGCTTTATGTCTCTGTCATGTTGCTGTGAATGGTATGCGGCCTTTGATGCATATAAGGACTGACAGGACCCCCACCCCCAAAAATACACAGACATGACTTTATTCATTTTTACCCTCATTCCCTTTATCACACCATCTCCAGGCTCCACTTCTTTGCCTTTATCATTTTGTAGCGCATATATTGTATTTATTAAATGCAGAAGGCTGACACACACCTATGACAAGTGACCTTTTAGGGTTTTTGTTTAGTTTGATCACTTAAAGAAAATCCAGAAGATAAGATAAGATAAGATCTTTATTTAACCCAAGGGGAATACTTATGTTGTAAGTTAGGACGTCTCATTCTTTGTGACTGAACTACAACAGTAATAATAATTTTGCTTCTTTATTTTATATCGCCATTTATTATGTCCACTTACTGGTTCACAGAGGAGTTTATAAAACGATCTGCTCTTTATATTCTATTTCTCCTCATGTCAAACTTCCATTTGTAGACTATGTTCTTTATAAAGTTTCTGTTTGTTTGGCATAATTGCTTCACATCCAGACAGACACACAGCAGTCAGGACATCTCAAATATCCGACACACATTTCCTTCACCAAAACCAATTTCTTCTCAGTTGATTTAAGAACAATATGCCCAACTTCCAGACTTCCATGAGTGTGTATTTCTGTGTCAGCATGTCAGTTATTACTGAACACAATCAGTTCTGTCTGAATTTCCTGCTCAGTGACAGTGTGCATCTGCTGTCCTGGCACGCTTCATCTGTCTGCCACATGTGCGTGCCTTCATTCCCAACAAGAATTATGATTTTGAACAGTGGAAGAACTTATCTCAATTACATGAGGACTTAATTTCATCATGTTATAAAGAGCAACTATTCACTTTTTAGTTTCTTCTTATGAGATGGCCAGAAAAACCTAAACGTTTCCAAATGCTGCTGCTTTGAAACGTCTGAACTCGTGCTAGTTCCTTTGTGTTTCATTCTAAAGAAGACAAGTTCCTTTGATGAAACGGGTAATAAAAAGGAATTCAATTCAATAAAAAATTTACAACTTTTAGGATTTTTGAGATCATGCATAAAGCCCCCTTACATAGAGCCACAAAACTGTTTTTTTTTCTCGAGTTTTTCTGCTTGTTCATTGAATAACCTTATGGAGGTTACTCTGTCATAAGTTATGATTTTAACTTGTATGTTTTTCAACAAATATGCAACATATTGAAATTATTGTTTTATGGTGAATTTTATGTCAAATTGTTCTAACTTGGCCTTTCCACTGGATGTATAGGCAGCACATAATGTAATAGACGCGTTTTACCCACAATCTCCCTTCCCACAGGGAGCATTACGGATAAACCGGCAGCAAGAGCATTCTAATCAGCTGCTCCTGAGAGGTCGTGAAATCACAGCAGAATTGCAAAACTGTGTGTTTTGGGCAGTTCACTCAATGACCAACAAGGAGAAAGATGACACCATGTATCCAGAAAGGTCTGGGATTTCTTTTCTGTTGTGTTTACCTTGGCTACAGAGGCTACACAGCTAATGACATACCTTTTTAATATTTAGGCAACTAAAAATCTGCATGTGACTCTAATTTTTGATGTTTTCAGATGTTTTACAATGTTTTCGTGTTTGACTTCCTGTCTGGAATAATCTGAACTGCTAATTTTAGTCTGTTCTGGAAGCGTAACTCTTAAAAATAGATGTAATTTTAGCTGAGTGATGTGTCACTATGTTTCTGCAAAGCGTCCAAAACACAACGGGGTCAATGGAAATAAAACCATCCCCTAAAACAGCGGCTAATTGGTGGGTACTACGCTTTTCTGAAACACATGACACGTACGTGTCCGGTGGAAAGCTCGGTAAATGTCTAAAGATTGTGTGAACAAGTAAGGAAGTGAGCTAATAAACATTTAGCTCAACAAAAAATGCATGACTTATAAACTTGAGCTACTAGAGAATTTGGTGATCAAATGATGTGAAGCAATCTATTTGCATTATCAGTGTCCTTTTTCTTCAAAGGGTGTTCAAACCATTTTTGCCAGTATTAAGAAAGGAAAGTAGCCAAAATTACCTTATTGTGATTTCCTAAATATAAACATGTCTGAGGAGCCAAGAGCCGAATTAGGCCCCAGAACATGCCGACCAACGCCTAACTCATCATTTTAGGACAAATTGTATTTGAATATCTGTCTGACACCGCACACACGCACGCACGCACGCACGCACACACACACACACACACACACACACACAGACAAATCTGTTTGCATCCCAAATGCCGCAGCACTTTGTTTGCAGGAAAGTCAGGTATTTAAATCAAGGCCGTGTTTAAGCGAACCTCAGAAAGAGTGAAACCTAGAGGGGAGGTTTTAGAAATAAACCCACTTTCCTGCATCTTATGAAATCTATTTATGAATACTGAATTTTAAAAAGTGAACTAAAACAGTTTCCCCACAAAATCAACATGTAGAAAGTAACACGTGAAAATGATGAAACAAAATGATGAAAACATAGGCCTATACTCCAGCCCGTATGGATTCCTTCCAATCACACTGAGATCTCATCATAAACCATTGAGTTACAAGGGAAACCCTGTCCAAAGCATAAACTAGCATGCTGCTGCTGACTGAAACTACATCTTAGGTTCTCACTTTGCACATAATTGTGAAAATGCTGAACTACATCTAAAATAACCCTTAAGCCTCGACTGTAAGTCAGATTGTACGAGAGGTCAGGGAGCGCTCTGGAGACTTGTTCAAAGCAATCTCATGAGATAAAACAATTTAATACATAGTTAAAATGTCATATAGACTGTAAAATCTTTGCAAATCTTCCCTGTGTAGCTCATTTTGAATCATTATGTTTCTAAAAACTATAATTCTGTCACACGTTTCTGCAGAGAATGTTGTTACAGTGCTTTAGATTTTTATAGTAAAATCCTTCATGGTTTCTAAGATGAGTGTAAAACTGCAAGCTATTAGTAATTCGTATATCAGCTTAGTGTTTAATCTTTGCATTCTTGCATGTTCTTTTGATTTTGTCAAAATATTCATTATTTGATTAACTAGAATGTGCTTTTACAGACTTTATTTTTGCTTCCTTGTGTCTTGAAGAAAATGAATGTCTTTCCAAACCATCTCTTTTCCTCCATTTTGCTGGAGTCGGGTCACAGGGCAGCAGCCTGAGACAAGAGGCCCAGACTTCCCTCTTCCCAGCCACTTGGGTCAGCTCCTGTCCATAATTGGTGACAAAGGGCAGCCTCGGCGGAGTCCAACTCTCACTGGGAACGAGCCTGACTTACTGCCGTCAATGCGGACCAAGCTCTGGCACCGGTCGTACAGGGACCTAACAGCCCATATCAGAGGGCCTGATACCCCATACTCCCGATGTACCCCCAAAGGGCCCCCCTAGGGACGCGGTTGAACCCCTTCTCCAAGTCTTCAAAACACATGTAGATTGGTTGGTCGAACTCCCACGCACCCTCCAGGACCCCCCTAAGGTTATAAAGCTGGTCCTGTGTTACACGGTCAGGACGAAAACCACATTGTTCCTCCTGAATCTGAGGTTTGACTATCCAACAGACCCTCCTCTGCAGAACTCTCTCCCTGGATAGACCTTACCAGAGAGCATACCGAGAAAACACAATCCTTCCAGCAAGTGTTACAGTAAGGCATGCTTGGAAATTCTCAAGTGAAAAGACAAAAAAGAAGCATCTAATCAGATTTTCAAACCACCTCATCTGACTCATTTTGACGAGCAGTATGTCTACTCTGAACTTCCAATAGTAGCTCCTCCTCACCTTATCCACAATGCTGAGAACAACCATCCTATGGAGGAAGCTCATTTCCGCTGGTTGTATCTAGGATCTCTTCTTTCAGTTGAAATCCAAATCAGCTATGGGCGCAGACTGGAATGTAGATAGATCAGCTTTGCTGTTTGCTTGTTCATTACGGCTGACAAAGCTCCTATGTGTTGGTCTTCCCATCACTCCATCCTGCTGTTGCTCATGAACAAGACACTAAGGTATATTTATCTTGTCCGCTTGAGACATAGACTCCCTCCCAACCCAAAGCGGGTCTTCTGCATTTATCGTCTTGAGAACCTTGGCCTCAGATTTGGAGGTCACTTTCAACATAGCTGCTTTACACTTGATCGCATACTGGCCTAGTGCATGCTAAAGGTCATAGCTCAAAGACCTTCAAAGTCAAAGACTAAACTTTCTGATTTCCATGATTTCAAACAAGTAAATGTCATTAAAGTCAATCTTTTGATTAAAAGCTAAACATAAAATGTATAAACAAGTACAAAAGCGTAAGATCAAGAATAATGATGAAGAATGTAATGCAACCTTCCCATTAGGGTGATAACAATTCATAGGCTCTTCTATAACACCTCTAAGCTACTTTTACCCATTCCCCACCCCCACCCCCTGCAACGGTGAGGCAATCTTGCAGCAGTCAAAGCCTTCTCTCCCTGCAAAATTAATTTGACAGGTTTGCATTAAGGCACCTGATCAATACCCACTTAGAGCCATGAGGGCTAAAGCCAAGAAAAATAACACACCGGCCTCCTCACCCCTCCTTTTCTACGAAATGAGAAAAAATGAATCTTGGGCACTTTTTTCTCCCCGAACACACCCCAAGCCCCCCATGCACTTGGCTGTCCTAAGCCCTGCTCTCTATCAGGCATGGACCAACTCAGACACAAGTAAACACTCACACATACACACAACATGGAGGCTAATATACAAACATACACAAGCAGCTCCAAGCCTCTCTATCAGCAGGACTGACCTTCCGTCATTGATCGCCAACCGTTAGGTTGACATAAAGCCTGAGAGGTATGTGTGTATGTTGGTGTGTGATTGTAAACATTTGTGTGAGCGCTGCTGTCCATGTGGTGATTTTTACCTGGCTTTTAAATGGCAAACAATCAGCATTAAAGCAGTGAAAGTCAAGTCTTCACTTTGAGTCCAGCTGGAATACAAACACGTCTGTCAGTTTTTATAGGACATGGTATGCAGAGCATTCAGGAGAAGTCAGAAGGCTTAAAGGAATAAAAAAGAACTGCAGAAAAATGGAGAATCAAGCCTGAATTTATTTGTTCTTATTGTTGTTTGAATTGGTAGTCGAGAAATACAGTCAAACTCAAACCCCAGAATAATTTATTCTCAAATAACTTACAAGTGAAGGTCACAAGAATGTTAATGTTTCTAGTCAAGGAACGTTCATATAGGAGCAACAGCTCCACTTATTTTGTTCTTTTCCTTTCATCCATCTGTCACCTGGTCTTCCAGGGCTATCCCATCTTGTCCAGGCAGAAATCAATACATGGCCTCTGAGGCAGGGCCTCAATAAGCAGGAGTGAGAGAAACATGGGTCGGCCTGCAGAGTGAAAGCTCCCCACTCACGTCCCGATCTTCACATAAAGTAAATGAACTCACTACTTTTCCTCTGACTTCATCCAACCAACAACAGACACATGAGTCCAATGTTTCATCCCCCAAGGTTGCATTGGTGCTCAAGCCTCAACCATTGTTCACACAAATGCATCTTTAGACTTGCAAAGATTTGGAATGCTGCCACTCTGGGTGTCGGCGTGAAGGATGGCATGTGGATAAGAGCTGCAAATGGTCTGCCACTGGTCAGGGACGTTTGTTGAATAGTTAAAAAAAAAGCCAAATCAAGACAAGAGTCGTCTCAAGGCACTTCACAAAGTCAACATTTCAATACAATACATTACAATACATGTCAGTCCATTAAGCCAATCAGTAAAAAGTGTCCTATGTAAGGAACCCAGCAGATTGCATCGAGTCACTGACTAGTGTCTGTAGGTGTTTCTCAATGTGAAGGCACCTGGCCTTGTAAGGCCATGTCTTGCGAGGCCAGGTGCCTTGTTTTTCGAAGACACTATCCTTCCTTGGTCAAAGAAAACGGTTTATTGAAACAGTCACGTCAAGTGACATGTGAGGTAACGTTATATTTTATTAAGTTTCAATATAAATGTATAATGAGCCTTCTACTTTTTAAATTCCGTATATATTGGTTAAATTAAATACGTTAACGAGTTACTACCTGCTAGCCATCAAAGCTGCGACTACTACGCAACTAACTAACCATAGATAACTGCTTTGAATATTTAAAAAAATTTTTTTTAGATATCAGCCCAGTAGCTACAATCAGTAGAATTTAAACTGGAAATTTGTTCCCAAAGTAGCTGCCGGCTCCTGATCCGCCACCCTTTTAAAAATACTGCGCTGTATTCTGGAAAATTTTGACCAAGGCCAGGCTACAAGACACATCCTGTGTATCCTTGCTCAGCTAGCTAAATTACTAACAAACAAAAGCATACGCCTCAGTAGAACATGCACATTGGTACACACCTTGGTGGTTCCTGATGACTTATCTCCTAAGCAACCGGGCAGGACCAAGACATCAAGGCGAGGTTCCTTGACATTGAGAAACACCCAGTGTCTTTACAGCAATCCTCATACTAAGCAAGCATGTAGCGACAGAGGAGAGGAAAACTCCCTTTTAACAGGAAGAAACCAGAGGATCCTGGCTCAGTATAAGCAGCCATCCCTCACGACTCACTAGGGATCGAGAAGACAGAGCACACACACACTCACACACACACAAACACACACACACTAACTACAGTTTGCAGAGCGAGCAACATAGTGAATACAAAGGGGATGATGACACCCAAAGAAAACACCAAAAATTTCCAAAATGTGGGATTATTTAAAACTCAAGCTGATGGCCAAGACCATTAGCTTAGCGCTAAACTAGCAAAGTGTGCTAGCATAGCGCTGTGCTTAGGATTGCCAACTGTCCCGTTTTAGCCGGGACGTCCCGTATATTTATGTAAATTGGAGAGTCCCGTACGGGATTTCTGCTGTCCCTTAGAATGTGCGCTGCTTCATATTTCCCCTGATATACTGCAATTACACACTCCTACCACCAGATGGTAGTAAGACTCCACAGAGGACATATTTCATGCAGCAGCAGATGCAACCTAGCGATAAAATGCAGTCGGATTTTGAGTCAATTTGGAAGCTGTTTTGGGAATATAGATAAACCTCCGAAAAAGAAAAGGCTGTGCAGGTACAAAAAGGAGTGGGAGGTAAAACAAACATGGATAAAGCCCATGAGCAGCAACATAACTAAAGCTTTTATACCGCCGAGAATTTTCTGTTGGCCATGGAGGTGAAAATACTCACTCAGCACGCCGCCACAGACATGAACAAGAAAGCCAAGCAAGCTAAAGGTGCTAGCAACATTGATGCATTCCTAGCAACATCCTCAGCTGAAAATGACAGAGTTGCTACAATTGAAGCTGCTTATATGTACCACACAGTGAAACATGGACTAAATTACAACAGCACAGACTGCCTTGTTAAACTTAATGGTGCCTTATTCTGTGATATTAATGTGGCAAATAAGCTTCACTTGGGTCGGACAAAAGCAGAGATGATTGCAGTGAACGTTCTAGGACCCAAAACTGTGCGGGATTTTTTTTTTTTTTACCGTGTCCTGTCTGGCTGTGAAGCAAGCAGAATTGATGTCTGAATGCTGGTGACAAGCCTTACAGATTTACTCTCAGGTGGAGCATCAAAGCGTCTGCTTTTGATGTCACGCCTGATACTTAAAACTTTATTGTTATTGTTGTTGAATGCTTTGTAATTCCGACCAGACATGGAGACAGAGGTGAAAGAGAAATGTACAGAGAAGGTGGGGAGGGGGGGGGGGGGGGGGGGCGTCCACAAAAATAAACAATGAACAAGAGTCTGCTTCTAGACCTGCAGAAAAAAAACAACAAAAAAAGCAAAAGGACAAAAAAAAGGGGACACAACAACAATACAACGAGATCTAGCTATCACTGCGTCAACTTGATGAAAAAATATATAATCAACATTGCTTAACTGAAGAATCACGATAATAAATCACAGTGCATTAAGTGCCCCCCATAGTCTTAAGACCTGTGTTTAACGTGCCCAAGCCCATACTTTTGAGAGCACCATGTGAGCACCTGTGTGTGTACACACGCTTGTTTATTTAAGGTTTCTCTATAGGAGCGTCCAACAGAGAGTGTGAGGGACCACAGATCCGCCCACCAAAGATGCGCAGGAGACGGGGGGAGCTCCAAGTCCCAGAGATCCAGGCGCTGCCCCAGAACACAGGAACCCCAAGGAGACTGCAACCAGAAAGGCCCCCGCCCCCCTCGAGAGGCACAGAGGATCGCCCCGGGGGGCCACAACCAGCAGCCGGCAGAGTCCCGGGAGACATCAACGGCAAGCCCACAGGCCCGCCTGCAGCCTCCCACCCCCTAGCCGGCCAAGCCCGGGACCCAGCGACCCGGGACCCAGGGGCGACCACCCCCGCCGGGGACCCAGCAGAGCCCAGGGACCCAGACCCCACCAGGCAGCCACCGGGATCTATCAGGCAGATGCCAAAATCTTAAACCCCCAGACCCGGTTGCCACAAACACTCAGGCAGACCAAGGCACAACCCTTCACACCAGGTGTGGCAGGGGGAGGGGGTACGAAGATCTATATCATCAAGAGAAGTTCCAGGAGAGGGGAGGAGTCAAAGGCCCCACCTGACATATACAGTCATACACAAACACAGTCACACACTCCCTCCCTCATGCTCACACATGCACATACAACCCAAGACTTACAAAAATGCACGCCGGACACCCACTCATGCTCCCCATACACACCCTATTCACTCTGGTCCCGGTACTGCTGCACATTGGGTACAACTCTCACCGGTAACCAGAGTTTGACCCTTTCTGCTGGGGGCTCCCCCCGCCCAACGCTAAGCACAGCAACCTACCACCCCAGACCCCAACCAGACGGCCAGATCTCCCTCCTAGCCTTCAGCCCCAGGAAGCCAAGCAACAACAGAGGTGGCTAAGACCCCTAGTCTCCCTCCGCCTGTTCCAATATAGTGTTGTGTGATCATGAGGTGTATTCCATGGCTGTGGTGAGTGGGCAGTGCGGACATCATCCGGCCTATGCCAGCTGATGCCACCGCACCACCCCGCTTACACCCTCAGCCATCAGTGTCTAAGTGCGGTTTAAAATTGGAAGTGGGCACCGGCACCCAGGAGGAGGCTGAGATATCCCCCTGCCAAATGCCGTTGAATGTGCTCACTCCCAAGGCCCTAAGTGTGTGTTTGTGCAGCATTACAGAGCCCTACGGAGTCCGAGGGCACCAACCCAGCCCCACCCCAGCAGAATATCTATGCCCATCCCTGCATTTGCACAACTTCCCTGTGCGGGATATTTTGGACGAGCTGTCTCCACAAGAAGGTGAGCCTGCATTTTTTTCTGTCTCCACTGATGTCTCGAACAAAGGTAATAGAAAGATGTTTCCATTGTGTGTCAGATGTTTCTCTGCTTCTGAAGGAGTGCAGTGTAAGTTACTGGACTTTTATGAAGACTGTGATGAAACAGCTAATGGCATACATCAAGCACTGATAAACTCTTTAAAAAATGTGATCTAGATATTGGTCACATCTCAGCATATTCAGCAGATAATGCCAATGTTAATTTTGGTAAACATCATTCAGTTTATTCACTGTTCAGCAGTGATAATGATCGCATTCTCAAGGCAAACTGCCCCGCTCACATTGCGCACAACACCTGCATCTGTGGACATAAAGCAAGGGAAAAATAAAGGCTTATCCAGTAGTCTGATTAATCGATCGATTGCTGCGGCAGATTAATCCATTATTTAAATAACCAATAGCTGCAGCCCTACTCATCACTTTGTCATATTTGATACAATTTCTGGTATTTCTGCAATTTCCTGACGTAACTCTGTATGGCTGTCCTTTCTCTGTTGATACAAATAAAACAGGTCACAAAAATATTTCATTTTAGTTTAGTTAAGTTTCAAGTTAATAATTTTTCATTTTATGGTAGCATTTCCCATCTGCATAGATCTCAGTCAGGGGCAGACGGCTGCCCATGCTGAGTTTGGTTCGGCTAGAGGGTTCTCCCTGTTTAAAGGGTGTTTTTCTCCCCACTGTCACCCACAGTTCTATTTCGTCTGAATGAGGGATTGAGTTGAAGAGATGATTTTGCACAATCAGCTGGTTTACTTACAAGGGCAACTTCTTTTATCAGTCAGCATTTTATCATTTAATGATTGTTCTGCAAACTGATTGAAGTGATGGCATAAATCTTCGACCTGTTCTCAAATTAACTGCTCTTTTTGTACTTTGTATAATATTGCTTGTTCTAAACTGGTACTTTATAAAACTGAACTGAATCAAATATTTGATTTTTGGTCTCCAAACACCTGTGATATAAATTGTAGATATCTTCAGCCACTAAACAAGTGAACTCCAGGGGAAAGCATGAGCTGAATAAGAAACTACGTCACTACTGAACTGAAAAAAAGATTCCTCAGCTGTTTACCAAAGACATCATCCAATTTATTCTCAATTACTTGTCCTAGTACTGTACGTGATCTCTCATTTGGGTGTGCATCTTCGTCTCTTTCCTTCTGAATAGCTCATTGGTGATTTAAAGCACACCTTCCTGCACCCATTTCTTATTTTGCTCCTATAGGTGAGAGTTGAAATAGAAACGACAGCAATGGGATTTTACTTTTTCGAATTGAGGCCCGTGCACGCTGAGCTGCCACTATGCAATTTCACTGTAGCGCTGCCACTTTCAGGTCTATTCATCCCTCCCTGCTGAGCTCCATTAGAGAAGATGGGCAGGTGAACAAGTGCACATGGAAAACAAGTTCCTCTAGGCGTTCCTGAAGCATCAAGCAACCCCCACCACTGTGAACCCTTCTCCATCCTCACACGGAGCACGGCCCACCTTCCAATGCAGATTGGAACAGACATCAATAAATAATTTAGAGGTCTTGAGACTTTTAAGTAGGAATCTATGCAGTGTGAACCCCTGTTTAATCGAGTAACCCCTGACGCCGTATCAATCAAAGTGGGATAAAAGTTGCAAACGTTGGCAGAAAAGGAAGGAGTACTGGATTTATTTATTTATAAAATCTCAATCTCTATCACTGCGACATTTTTGCCAAGTTTTGTTGACGTTTGTATTTATCAACTGACCAGAGAGAACCGAGAAAGTAGAACAGGATCAAGCAAGTTTATGTTATCACTAAAGGAATCAGCTGATCCAAGGGTACCGTGTATGAAAATAAATAAATAAATAAATACAAGGTTTTGAAGCTGCATTTCAAATATGCAGCTTGATTTAACCTGACAAAACACGAGATCTGAGCCTATTTCTTGTTAAAGGGAGAAAATGTAATGAAATGTCAGAAGACAATTTCATAGCTAATTCTCACAGGCGCAACAACGCACTGATCTGATAAAATACAAAAGAGTCCTGTATGCAAAATGAGCAGAATCAAACTTGGGCACAGATGGAGTGATTTGAGCAATATTTCCTCCTCCTATATTTGCAGTTCAATTCTTGATCCCCAAATTGAAATGTTTTACATTTTGATAGCAATAAGTCCCCTGACAGATCAAAGCACGCTCCAAAAAGAAGAAAATAATAAAGAAAAAATAGGTTTATTTTTATCAGTTGTTTCACCACAGCTAAGCAATTTCTCAGCAAGAACATGACTGTTAATTTATGTCAACATCTGTGCCTAAAATAAACAAGAAAGTTTGTAAACTGTGTTGTACACAAAGAGAAAACACACAATACCCAGTCCTCTGGTGTAATCAGCAGATGTGTACATACCCTCATCTCAATACAATAAAGATGAGCTAACAGCCTCAGAGGCTCCCAGCCTGCCTCTGATCTCCATAATATCCCCTAACACACACTCCAGAAGGGCGAGAGAGACGGATCCTGCACAAA